>NW_028278331.1:607500-846842 GCF_059751315.1 Micrasema longulum
TAATTTTTTAATATAAATAAAAGTTTATTGGCAAGTAAACCCCTATAAAGCGAATAGTTATATTTTTTATTTTATTAACATAAATGGCAAATCTGCCTTCTACAAAAATTTATAATACTAACATAATTAGCTTAGTATTTAAAAAAAAAAAAACATAAATTTCCTTTTACCCAAGATTTATAAAAAATTAAACCTAAAAATTATACAAGATTTATAAAAAAAAAATAACCTAAAAATTATACAAACTAATATATATTCACTAACATAACATGAAATGTTTGACCAAACTTAATGCTTTTAATACAAATAGTTTTTTTTTCTTTTGAAAACATTCATGTAATTCTTTTAGTTTAATTTCTTCTCTCTTGAATTTCTATGTATAGGTTGACCAGCCTTTCGTGGCAGTTTGATGAGGGCATGATCTCGGCATATTATTGAATTAAATAAAGAAGTAAATATAGCGATGATGCATGATGATCCATCGACCGCTTGCAAATAAATTACAGGGTGCGAGGAGCGGAAGGGTGGCGGGCGTTAGGAATCTAGTTATAAAATTAGTTGACTGCTACTCAACTGTAAGGCTGGTCAAGCTATAATCTTCTTTACATATTTATAAACAATCCATGTAACAATTGAGTATACAGACACAAAACATCTATTATTATTTTTCCAAAACAATCTGCTGTTTAAATAATAGTAATTAGATGGGATTTCAAAATTTGTATTTTGAAAAAATATTTATTAATGGATAGTGAGCTTTTACATGCTAAAAGGTTGTTCAAAAGAAATATGTTGAACTTGATCATTGGCGTATTTTCTAAAACAATTTTTATCAATAGGGTATCTATTAATATTTTATTCCTTTGGTGGTTTTAAGTTTTTTTAAGAATAGAACCATATGAAAGATTTCGTGTCAATGAGCTGTCACGTAGTTTCAGTTCATATTTATATTTAAGAGATATCAAAATAAATCACTAAAAGTCAAGTCAGTGAAACAATATTTGAATTTGTAAGAATGGCAGGCTGATCAACGGTGACGTCCCATGTATAAATTAAAAGCGAGATTTAGAAAAATTTGAATTTTTAATACCACGTTTGGTTCAAAATTACGCAAACAAATTTTTTAAATGTTTTAGCTCAGTACCTGATAAGAAAATGTTAAAATTCCATATTTTGTGTATCAAAATTGATAGTATAATAAATATATATCTTCTACATTTTTATATACTTAGATCACTTTTGAGCCATCAGAACTAAGGTTCCTGCATCCGGAGGTTGTGGGTGTGACGACTGGGGGGTGGTTTGGAGTAAAACATTGTGAATGATCAAATTATATTTAATAACATTTTATATTTTCTTCTCTCACAAGTATTCCTACAAGATTTGACATTTTAAAATATGTATTTATATCAGGATAAGTCTCAGCCATTATGCGTCATGAAAATAACATAGTAATTACATATTTTGATTTATACTGTTGTTAAAAATATTAAATTTTGTACTGGACTAAGTACAAGATTGCAATGCATGTAAGAAATCAGAACCTATAAATTTCCTTCAGCTCAATGTTTTTTCGTACACATTCATATAATGTTTGACTTTCATTCAGAAATAATAATATATTACTTAATATTATTATTGATTGAATCAGCATTCACTTCATGATGCTTTATAGTCGAACTTGGTTGTTATGAGGAAGATGGGACCGACTAAATTTGCTTGTTAAAAGCATTACTCGTTATACCAGAGAAAGGTTTTTTAAAATACAATCAATGCATGTAAGAAATCAGAACCTATAAATTTCCTTCAGCTCAATGTTTTTTCGTACACATTCATATAATGTTTGACTTTCATTCAGAAATAAGAATATATTACTTAATATTATTATTGATTGAATCAGCATTCACTTCATGATGCTTTATAGTCGAACTTGGTTGTTATGAGGAAGATGGGACCGACTAAATTTGCTTGTTAAAAGCATTACTCGTTATACCAGAGAAAGGTTTTTTAAAATACAATCGCCATTGCATATTGTCACTAAGTAAACAAATAAATTTACATACATAAAAATCGTACAGATAATTTAAAAATAAAACTGTTAAGGAAAATTATAGTAAATGCTTAAAAATAGGCCACTTTAAAAAAAAAATGTGTCCGCAGTGTTCTTTAAATTAAAAATGCGAAAAAAAAATATTCTCATTTTTCCACAATCTTGACACTGTGGATAAGGATAGAGAACACTTTTTGTACCCTTCAACAGTTTTCGCGCCACGTTCTGTATTTTAATTAATTGCCACTTTTTCACGGGTTGAGAGACACTTCCTCTTGTGAGTAGACATGTTTATAATTAAAGGGTTAGTTTTTAACTGATCTGACATCACCCACTCATAATGTTTATTATGCATTGACCATAAAATATTTAAAAAAAAAAACAGTAAATTCATTCATAAACTACAAAAGAAGTTGTGAATTGTAATGAGGTACCGAGTTCACAAAGCTTGGATTTTTTTACACGCAATTTCAACCATGTGTGTGATAGTTTTTCAATGTTGTCAGTGAAAATACCAATTAGGTAATTAGACACATACATAGTGTCATAAACGTTATCCAATCCTGATGCCCATCGGCATCTGTCCTAAGTTAGCCACCTAGCTTTTGGATTTGATTACATTTTAAAACTTATGTTTTTAAAGATTGAGGAGTTTTTGCTCATTGTTGACAATATTTTTGTTATATTAGCTCGATATAAAATCGAATAAACGTATGGGGAAAACCATAAACTGAACTGTAAACAAATGTTCCTCATTACATCCGAGAACTTGCTATTTCCGTGAACGCTTTAACTGAGTTTGACTGTATTAAAAAATAAAAACTTTGTTATTAGTATTGAAAGATTTTTTTTACAAAGACTTTTCTGTTAAAGAATTTTGTATCAGGCGTCGAAGGGAAGAGTGCTCTGCCAAAACTATAGTTGTGTTCATTTAATAGAATAAATGTGTAACACTAATAACAGAGTTTTTGTTTCATAATAAGATATTACTTTAAATTTGGAAAAAGTTTGTGGAATACAGAGAATCGACATAGCCTTTTATATATATATCTTCCCACAGGGTCCAAAGTTTTCATACATGTTTTTATGTGTTATTTTTTGGTTGTTATAACTTTTTAAATTTTATGATAATGTGCCTTGGTATTTTGTAAACTTGCTAATGTGACTACATTTATTTATATCCCTACAGAGATGAGGTAGAATTTTTTTTTTTTTTTTTTTTACTCCCCCTTGGGAGAAAATCCAGATTTGTACAAGTACACGTACCAATAATGTTGTGACTACATTTACCAAAATGCAATCAGTATTAACTGTCAAATAAAGGCTACTTTTTTATGATAGAAAATTGCTCAGAATATTTCCCACGAACAGCAGCATATATATGAGAGGTCAATATAATTACGTAAGGGCAAATTGTCACTTACATGGTGTGGTAAATAATAATTATAGATAATTTAAAATACCCTAAATTAAAATGAAAATGTGAAAACACTGCGACGGTATTTTTTTTACAAAAACAAGCAAATCTTTTTGCACTTTTTGTTTTAAAGGGCAAGATTTTTTAAGAGGTAATTAGACCTAGTTAACAGCTTATACATGTTGTAAAAATAATATATTTAAGGAAATTCAAATTACTTATTATATTTTTATGTGCGGTTCTTAGTTTTTTATAATGTGTAGGTAGGTATGTATTTTATAACTAAAGATAATTAGAAAATTAAAATCATCATAGCCATACACATCTAGTAAATAAATAAATAGATTTTTTATGCGAGTACCAAAGCACCGATTATTCATTTGAAAACCTGTAACATTTTGACTAGATTTGTTTTTGACGATGTTGTGAACTTGGTGGCTAAATTTAAACTTTTAGGCGATTTTTTATATAAGTACTTTTCTCAACAATTTATATTATTGAAATTGAAATTTTTTTTTATTTTTTTTTATTGAAAATTTTTTTTTTTTTTACAAAATACATTTTTGAAATACAAAATAGGTAAATATACAGAACATCTTATATATAACGTTTCTACCTCTCTAATAAAGTAGATACTTGTGTTAAATAAATAAATAATAATACTGTTTAACGAGTTCACTAATTATTTTGATTATTTAAGTTCTGGACATCGATAACTTTTTTGACGTTATAAAAAAACTGAATTGCACTCCATGAAAATTCAATGTTCGAAGAATTTGGCCTTGGAAATGTTGTAAATTACACCGGAGGTGAAGTTTTCATTGTCGCCTTTGTTAATTAGTATTAAGACTTCATCCGTTACTTATTTACGTAAATCCATCGTTACAGCGATCTCCGAATCCTTCTCCCCCACGAGGAGTTTCTCCAGAGGAAATGCGCTACAAGACTAAAAAATCCAAACGTTCCGCTCCCGGAACCCCCGACAGAGAAGATTTATTGTCTTCGTACAAACCTAAGAAGAAAAAGGAAAAAAGAAAGAGCCCAGATAAAGTGACGATAAGGTAACTCTTTCTTAATAGCTGGTGAGGTTTTAGAGAATTTATATATTCGAGTGTAAAATAAAAATCAATATAAACTTTCCCTTTTCTTCCAATTTTGTTGCCAGTTTTTACTGTAGTTTGGAACAGGTAGGTTTATAAACTTTTCAAATTACTTAGCTGAGTTGAGAGTATTAAAAAGAAGTAAAACACCCAATGATGTCCATGAAAAAACTAACTTAAATGAAAATACAGAATAAATTTTAGTCATAAAATGTTCAGCGATGTGTTTCCATTTACTAATAATGCTTTAATTTTAAATTTGAATGAATGAGTGAATATAATATTATTAAGAGGAATGATAAATGAAATAAAAATGTGCAGGGATTAAATATGAATTTTTAATAAAAACCAGTGGTTTCGGTATAAACACTAATTGATTTTCCATTCATTTTACAGTAATAATGATTAATATAACTATTAATCGCATTAAAATGTAAATTTGTACATGTATGGGGCAAATGCTTCATGTTTTTTTTAATTGTTCAGGTCTCCAGTGGGCGCGGAAGCCGCTGCATTAAGTGAAACTGAACTGGAAACACAGAGAGCCGCACTCCTTGCACAGTTACATGAGCAAGATGGAGGAGATTGAACTTCCAAAATGTATTATTTAAATAAATAAATTCCAAATGACATCTAATATTTATTACTCAGTGATGGAAATAAATGTAGACAATAACAGTGGAATATATATGTTTGAATTATTTATAAATCATCACATATTCAAGGTGTTTTATGAAATTGATTGATCATGAGAGTACTTTAATGTACAATTTTAAAAATTGTAATTTAATATCCAAAATAATATTATGTATGTATTAGAGAATTGGAAAATAAATTTATAAACTTAATTATTTAGTTTTCATTTATTTTAAATCGGAAAAAATAATTTTCACAATGCTGTTGCATACTGAGGATAAAATATTAAAGATAGTACTTGAGATTGAGATTAAAGATAATAGGTTGAGTACGAGGAGAAGAGTAGAGCAATTTTTACAATAGAATTGATCAATTTGAAATTTACTTATCGTTTGACGGAAATCCATCACTACGTAAGTCAAATTTGACTACTTTAGAGAGAGGTTTTTTTTTATGTGTGCTTAGTAAAATTATGGCAGTCAATTTTTTTAACATAAAATAAATAAAGCAGCTTTGTTTTTAGTCACCATTTTTTTCCCCTGATAGGTTTCAAAGCTAAACAAGCTTCTTTCTCAAGGTTTACTCATCTAATGAATTCTTTCCTATTTTAATTTATGTTATCAGTATGCTGCCAATGAAACAGATAATAAAAAAATAGAGGTTCTAAACAAAGTTGTTTTATTTATTTTATTATAATGAATAACCACAAAGTTAGTGCTTCAAATATAAAATTTAATATTTTTTAAACATTTAAATTTCCCTTTAGAATAAATTATGTAAAATATATTTATTTTTTTTGTTTTTACTAGCAGTGTATATATATTTACCGCCAAATAGCGTAACTGGATGACTTAGGAGCGATTTTATATATGAGAATAAGAATATATATTCACGTATATACGTGGTGATGGATTACCGTTGACGTTATGTTAAACATGTTAAAATGTACATAAATGAATTATAAACATAATTTAAAATATATCATAAAAATTCTGTATTAAAAATATCTAAATGGAAACAGAGTATACTATGATGAATAAATGAGTAAAACATAGTTTTCTTATTTGGCAATGAATTATAAAAAAAAAATTACCTGTCGTCATAGAATTAAGAATAGTCCAGAAACCGCAAACGCACATCAAACAGAAGGCGACAAAACTACTCTTAAATGAGTAGGTTTACGTTTTGACCCATTAGTTTCTTTGTAGACGCCGCTCAGTACGCAACTCCTGATTTGAATTCAACTATGCCGTGTTGTGTCCTTTTAAAGTGTACAAATACTGCTAGGATCTCAAAGAAACAGGATCGGATTACATTTCATGTGCAATTATCAAATGAATGTGTCAGTAGCAAATGCATTACTTAAAAATTGAATTATTTTTCCACCAGTCGGATTTTCGAAGAAACAAAATGGATATTTCTTTTGTTGCCAGGGTAGTAAATTTTTTTACCCTACTTTGCTCATCTAATGAAAATTGGACCTCGGATTAAACAACTCTGTGGTGGACATTTGACCGACATTATCTTTAAAACATCAAATATTATTGAAAATGATATAAAAATATCTGTTTTATGTAAAATAAAATTTGTTTTATATTTTAAGTTTAAAGTTCATGAATTCAATTACTCTTATTAAATGACCCTTTACTTATCTACTCTGTAGTGTCGATCAATATTTCCGCGTGCACAATAAAAATTTAGAGAAATTATCAGATTGCTTTTTTTTAACCTTACATTTGTGTTATGATTATATTTTTTCCCATCGTGCAACATTACGCGGCGACATCACGAATGCGCGCGGTGAAAGTGGGGCATATTGGGGTAATTTTTGGACACAGTCCTATTCAAATATGATTCTACGCGCCTTCTGGACTATTCTTAATTCTATGCCTGTCGTGTTGATTTAACGGGACAGTTGATTAAAATGTGCTCTAAGAAGAGTTATCTTCTCTCTCTGCTCTTCTCAGAGCACATTTCAATCAACCAATACAGACTATCAATAAAATTGTTAAATATTTGAACAGAAAATACAGATAAGAAACATTAGTTAGGGAATTATGTAGAACTATAAAAGCGGAGTCTTCGTATGAACCAAAATAAATGTGAGATTTATAATCGAATAGTTTCAGGAATAAATATGTAACGCGCCTAGTTGAGTGGCTACATGCACAAAAAAGTATTCAATATGGGTGTGTATGTATAAAAATGAGAATTTTGTAAACTTTGTATTTATTTTTTGTTGGATAATTAAAATAAATACATATACTACATGTATTGTCTTCGCACCGGTATAATTATTACAACTTTGTTTAAAAAATAAATATACGTAATGTATTTTCAAGATAAAATTACGTATTTTTTATTATTGGTAAAAAAGGTAAAAAAATCATCATCAAAAGGAATATTTTGTTTTTTCAAAAGTTACTGAACAGATATTCATTTATTGAAATTACAAGTACTATGGCGAACTTATTGTTAAAGGCGACATCTTCCAGCCAACCAAAATACAGACTGGTCAAAAGAAGAGTTTGTCATTTTTTTTACTAAAAAAATATATTGAATTATGCATATATGAATAAACCTAATTAAACAAATAACTGCAGTTTTTAATGAGGAGATAAAGCTGGCACACATAAACTTAATAAAAGTACGTTAAAAAACAATAGTATGAGATAAGTTTTGTTGAAGGATATTATGCAGAATCAAAAGTGAAAACATATTTCAGACATTTACAAGCCAATGTTAATTTTACACTGTACTAGGCGCGAGATAATATCGCTTGTGGCACCTAAAGGGTTAAGTTGAATTTTATGGATGATAATTTTAAATATGTATTTTTATTGGGAAAACAGTTGAAATCCTTATAGAAAAACTCATGAAGCACTAAAGTGACTAAAGGGAAAAAATATTTTTAAAAAAATTTTAACTTTTTTCCAGGAGAAATTAAAAAAGAAAATCACAATTTTTTTTATCCGTCCTCCCTTTCCAGTAATCTACCAATTTTTCCACAGATCTACCAAAATTCTGTCTCTACGTACCGAATTTCATTTGTTGGAAGATGGCAACGCTAGGCTACTAGTCTTAATATATCTATATTATATTCATTCATTTTCTATGCGTTGTCTTTGGCCTTGTCTTCGCAATTCGCGATTCACGAGTCGACTTAAATCGCCTTCTATTTGTGTTGTCTGTGTAGCTGTTTGCCTCGATTAGTCAGAATGGTCTAATATTTTCGATATTTATTAAATTTAGTGAAGATCATAAATAGATAATTACAATTACCGCCAATTGTCGCCATGGCCGATAAAGAAAACTGCGATGGGGACACGAAGGACGAAGATACTCAAGTCGTGTCGGCTGACGGAGTTGATTCCGGAGAAATGGATGTAAGTTCACAATTTTGTTACAAATCTCCGTGAAACAGCTCGATGATATCGGAACGTCGCACATTTTTGCCGTAGATATATTTTAAAATTACAACTTGGATTTATCTAGGTAGATATATATAGTTTCACAATCACGGCGATTAGTGTCAGTCTCGTGAGATCGGAATTCGAATCAATAAAACTTCAGCCTGCAGGATCATCGAATTTAGGGGTTTATAAATTATTGCACCCCAAAAATTGTGTCAATATTCCCCTGACATGTATTATTAGCATATTCGAACTATGGTCCGGATTTTTTTTTGGATTTGTGCCAATGAAATTGAAAATATAATAATGTTGTTGAAAGTTTTATTTCGTAATTCACTATGAGCTCATAAAGATAGGCAAACACGTCATGGAGTGCAACAGCACGACTCGCTCACGACCGGCCAAATGTGCTACCACATCTAGAAGAGAGCACCCGGAGTTGTGTTCACAGGCGACTGTAGGAGGGCAAGTCGGAAGCTATGCAGGAATTAAAACCACAAATAAAAGGCCGTTAGCTGCTAAACTGCCAATTTGTGCAGAAAAATATGACCATATTATGTGCAGGAGCCGTATTCAGCAAGCGAATTGCCCTATTAATGAGTGAATCTCACTTGCCGTACGGCTTCTGGGTGCTTAAAATAGTGCACGAGATTTCACTCTAGTATAGCTAGTTGGAACAAACAAACTAATCTCTATTAGTACATTTGGATTCCATATACTTCCGGAAATCAGCTTACAGAAATGTTTCCCAACAAAAATAAGACGAGATTCGAGAGTGTGATCTAGCATCCCTTCTAGAAATAATGATGGATACAAGAATGGATAGTAATTATATTCTTTATGATAAAAATCTTTGGCAGTGCACAGCGGAGTTTTAGTTCCAACACTTATGTATGGAAGTAAAACATGGAATTGGGAGAGGAAAGATGAAAGCCGATTGAACGCGGTTGAAATGCGATCTCTCGGGTGAATGTGCGGGAAATCAATGTATGATAGGATTACAAATGATGGTATCAGGCGAGAGTGTAAATCTGAGTCAGGTATAATTGATAAGATCAAGAAAAGGTCTCAGATGGTTCGGCCATGAAGAACAAATGGATGACTAAAGAATGGTAAAACAAGTATGTATGGTGAAAATGAACCGTAACGTCATGTCAAAAGCAGGCAGTACCGAAGGGCATGTATGACAAGATGTATGAATGTGGTAGAAGCTAAAAATGTATGCCAGGATAGAAGTGTGTGATAGACTGCCTACCCTTACAGAGAAATGGCGCGATGGTAGTAGTAGTAATGATAAAAGTGGTGTAAAAATCGTCTTAACCTCTCTATTTCAAGGATGTGGTTAGACTCTGAAGGTTTCCAAATTATGGAACAGTATTCTAGTATGCCGCGGACAAGTGTAACGTTGGCGTAGTAGTGTGATGGTCAGCGCGTTTGCCTACCGTGCAAGCCCGACATGGTTGATATGAAATATTTATTTAAAAGAGTGTTTTCACACTAGAATATTTCATAGTCCCCGGACTGGCACCTGAAGCGTAATACTGATCATCTTACCTTCATGTAACAAAAATGATCAAGATACGCTGCGATTGGTGCACCAATGCAGTGCCATATGCACCATTGGGTGTGGAAAGGGAACGATAAACGATGAAGATAAGTGAAGTTTGGAAGTGGTCTGGAAACTGCTGGATGGAAAAGTATACCGAAGTGCGAACCCACAGTACCATCGGTAATCGGAGAACAAAGGTCAAAAAACCCATTCGCGAGAACAGAAGTTCGATAGTTTCAAAAAGCAACTAACCTTGATAAAGTCATGAAACGTCTATGACAACAAAATAAGAAATTCAGGTAGACATTTACAATCATAATTTTAAAGGAACATTCGACACTCTTAAACAATGAATAAAAAGAAAGTAATGCAAAAGAAACATATTACAACAGAGACAGAGAACATTTTAGAGAAGAGATATGAACATCTAGGCATTTACAGGGCTTATGACCTGTCATTGGCTGGTTTAACCGGCCACTTTACAAATGCAAAATATATAAACATCCAAATATTAAGTACATTTACAGCATTTTACAAATTATTCACTATCAAGTCAAAAATTATTCACTAATAATATCATCAGCATGTCCAAATTTTCATAGACTAGTACCGGATTTGGGTATAAAACGGACGGAGAACCTCTTTGAAGAGGAATATGGCAGTTTAGGTCAGTTTTAAGTGATCACATTCTGCTTATGTTTAAACATCTGTATTTCTTCATTTCTATGTATGTTCAAACGCAGGAAGAATGTTACGATGGAATTTCCTAAGGTTCTATTACAGTAGGCCATTGGAATATCCGCAGAAGAGATTTCTACAAGGGCCATTGTGCTGATTGCTAGAAAAGTTTACGTGAATGTCGCCTTATTTGAGATTATAGAAGAAAATGAAAAAATTCTGGACCGATTAGCAGAAGTCGTCTCTGGCACGCTAATGCTGTGCTAATACCGAATAGTGCTATTCCTGCCTTGATACAGGCGCTCCTAGCGAGGCAGGAAAACTAATGACTTGTTAAAAGTAAAAAGTATCCAATCTGGTAAATTTATAATTATCTGCATTACCTGATAAAGTAAATAAATATTGCATTGTACTACAAAGATCTTGTTTCAGTTTGATGCCCAAGTTGCTGCTCAGCGGGAGAAGATGCAGCCGACCAAATTGGAATCATTTTTTGCTATAACCAAATCTCTCATCATCAGGGCACTCGTTGTATACTTCTTCACTTCCTTCTTTAGGAGACCGGCAGCTCCTGTTACCGAACTCAAAAGTGATTCGCAAATATTGGCCGGTCCTGCCTATAATCTATTTGCCAATGGTACAGTCTATGACATATTTTGCTATTTATCGGAGGCTGAAAAGTTCACAGATTTTGGTAATAAAGATAGTCTCATATGGAACAAGAAAAATCTTATATACGGCGACTGGTATTCTGGAAAAAACGGAGACGGCTCTTATACATTCGATACCAAGATAAAAACATCCGAAGCCCTCCGTAACAACGGTTCTATATATTTACACGTTTATATGACTAAAAGTGGAAAGTCCCCCGACCCGGGAAGCGGGGGCGGAGTATACTCGGGACAGTACTATAGTTACTCCAAAAAGGTTGTAAATAAATTCAAAAAGTTAAAGTACTCAAAAACTCACAATCTTTTAACTGGAGAAACGGAGAAGTCTCCCGAAGTAATTCTAAAAGCGGAGAAGATGAAAGAGGAAATAGTATCCCACTGGCACCCGAACCTTACCATCAACATAGTCACCGACCAGACTAACTGGGTGCAAGGAAGTGTCCCTCCGCCTCTTAATGAGTTCATCTTCTTCTTACCCGATGAAAACAAATACATCCCTCCCGTGTTCTTCAACGACTACTGGAACATGCTCCGGGATTACACCCCCATCAATCAGAGCGTCGCGGAGTTGGAGTTGGTGCTCACGCTGCAGCCGCTCAGCCTGTTCAAGTGGCAGATGTACACGGCGCAGTCCATGCGGGACCAGCTCGGCATGTTTTCCAGCCTGGGGGTGGAGGAGCGGGACGAGGAACAGGACACTGTGAAGGAGCTCCTCATGGATACCTCCCCCTATTTGTTGGGCCTCACGCTCGTTGTGTCTCTACTGCATTCATTTTTCGAATTGCTCGCCTTCAAAAATGACATCCAATTTTGGAATAACAGAAAATCTCTGGAAGGCCTTTCAGTTCGGTCGGTATTCTTCAATGTATTTCAATCTCTGATAGTTCTGTTGTATGTCTTTGACAACGAAGCTAACACTATGGTTAGGATTTCGTGTTTCATCGGATTAGTAATTGAAATTTGGAAGATTAACAAAGTGGTGGATGTTAAAATAGACCGAACGAATCCCGTGTTTGGAGTGATTCCCCGAATAAGCTACGCACACAAGGGATCTTACATGCAGTCGAGTACGCGGGAGTACGATACTATGGCCTTCCGTTACCTGTCGTGGGGTTGCTTCCCCCTGCTGGCGGGTTACGCCGTGTACTCGCTGCTGTACAACGAGCACAAGGGTTGGTACTCCTTCGTGCTGAACATGCTCTACGGATATCTGCTGACTTTTGGCTTCATCATGATGACGCCGCAGCTGTTCATCAACTACAAACTAAAATCTGTGGCACATTTGCCCTGGAGGATGATGTCCTACAAATTTTTGAACACATTTATAGATGATATCTTCGCATTTGTTATTAAAATGCCCACCATGTACAGACTGGGATGCTTCCGAGATGGTGAGTACAGTTTTTTAATCTATACATTATACATACCGAACTCTTCACTTGCTTCATTTCAGAGCTATTTTTCATGCTGGACTTGTGATGCATTGCGCCATTTTCATAATACCTTAACTGGGAAAGGAGCAGATTTATCACTATTATTATGAAATTATTATTTCTGAACGAATGGATGAAGAAAGAATGGTAAAACAGATATATGGCGAGGGTGAATGGTAACATCGGACGAGGGCGGCTAAGAAAGACATGGCACGATCAGATATACCAAAATCTCGAGTCTGGTCATGTCAAAAGTGGACACAATCCGAGGTCACGTATGTCAGGACAGACCCATGTGGTGTTCCATCCTCGGTGAGGTGGTAGTAGTACTCGATAATTATTTAGTTCTATAATTAATCAGTCACTTTGCACATCAATTATAGGACATCTCTATCATTTTGTATACTATGATGGCACGATGAACTACGTTGCTGACCCAGTCCAGGAACTGCGAATACTGGAGTGTCGACCTTGTCGGAAATCGAACCCAGATTTGATTTAGGTCACAGGACCTCGATAATTAATAAAATGTTACATAATATTTGAAGCAACAAAACAGCTTGTCCACTCAGTCGATGTAGTATGTTTGCATTTAAAAATGTCTTTTTTAATTGAAAAAATTATATTTCTACTTTTTGAGACCAGTTATTAGAAACTTCAAATGAAAGATTCAGTATTACAGTACAGTATTCATCAATATTAATAAATATTATAACAGATATTATAGGGGATGTTTTTGAGACGGAATATGGAAATCTAGGCATTTACTGAGCTTATGACCTATCATGGTCTGGTTTATGTGTAATGGAAAATTTAATAGGCCAAAAATATTTTATATCTCAATGCATTATAATTTGGATAAATAACATATTTATTTCTTACCTATCTGCGTAAATAATATTTAAATTCTTGTTCTTCAACCGTAAATTTTGTAAAAAATAAAATAACCATTTACAGAAAACACGACAGGCCATCGATTTGATCCAAGTTTTTTTTTTTACCAAAAACAAATGGTTCAGCAGTACGAACCAAAATCGCGATCGACCCGATGGTGACAAATAAGAAAATGATTGATTGTTTTTGTTTCAGATATTGTGTTTATAATATTCTTATACCAACGTTGGATTTATAAGGTGGACATTACGAGAGTTAACGAGTTCGGTTCCTCGGGAGAAATGGAAGAGCAAGTTAAACAACCTGGACAGAAGCAAATTGCTGAAAAAGACAGTCAAAAGAAAAAAGATGACTAACTTTATGATAATTATAGCTTTAAATTTACCAATAGAATTTGTACAATAATAATATTTACTGCCGATGGTATTACAAATATTAAAATTAAATTATAACTGCATTTTCTCAGTGTGTGAAATATTATCTGTATAGTACCTACATGTGTATGTTTGTATCTAATATAATATAATATCTGAGAAGTAAATTAAGTCTTAAACAAACACAGCTTATGTAATTTGAAGTCGGTGTACAGTTCTAGCGGAAATATACACATTGTGCGCATGTATTTAGTAAAAATATAATATACTAATTTATAATGCCACTGCGTATTACGTGATGTAAGTTCTATTCCATATTTTAAGGTGGGAAATTGCTATTATAAATGTATAGTATAAACAAGGAACCAATGAATAGAAAACTATAATGAAAATTTATGTGGTTTTAGACAGTTACGTATATCAATATGATTATGTTACTTTAGTTTGATATAAATTTTATTATGGTCTTTTTGTTAACGCTGTTGTTACATTAAGGTATTATTTATTAAATTTAATAAAAACTGTTGTGATGTTACGTTTCAGTTTTACTTTG
This sequence comes from Micrasema longulum, assembly GCF_059751315.1. NCBI lineage: Eukaryota > Metazoa > Arthropoda > Insecta > Trichoptera > Brachycentridae > Micrasema > Micrasema longulum. The sequence continues at coordinate 622,269 of NW_028278331.1, forward strand.
TACCCATTCTTGATCTGTCCGAGGAAGCTATGTTTTTGTGAAATCTCATTCCTAACTTACTTGGATATTATATTCACTGTCTCACTCTAAAATCTACTATAAAGCATTAGCTTTGTGGTCAAACATTGTACTCTTTTTATGTCTACTGGTTTCGAGACGTATCCGTCTCTTCGTCAGGACACCAATTAAACCAACATGAAAAACCCACTATACAAAAATATAAAACGACGAACAAACTGACGAAGAGATGGGACATATCTCGAGACTTAGAAAAGTCGGTAAGTGGTTATATACAAATTTATATTTAAAAACATTTAGTAAAGATCGACTTGTTTACGCAGCTGTCACAAACAAACTACACGTCATCGGATCGCGTTAAAAATTGACACGTATGTCTATGACAGTCCTATTAACCTTATGAAGAATTACAAACATTTTGAGAGTGGTTCTTTTGAATTACAAATTCCAGCTTATATTTGAATATAACAGAATCTCTTTTTATGGAAAAAGATAGACAGGGCTTGTTTATACATCAAGTACAGCGGGCGAAGGCCTACTTATTACTACAGTACCTATCTACCCAGTAACCCGTTCTATATTATTACACATATATTATAATTTTTATGCAGTTATGAAGTCCTTCGGTCTTTTTAATTTATTTCTTTTATAAGTTGATTCTCTTTTGCCTTGCTTACAAGGCTTTATATTTACTGCAATACGTATGTTCTTTCTGAAAGTCGGCTGTGGGCTTGTTAAGGAACTTCTCTACATTTGCTTAATGAAGAGGAAACCATAGAAAACTCATTCAGGAGAAGCCAGCTTTTCACGGACATTAACAGACCGTGAAGTCCTTAGGTCACTCAACTTTCGATGTGACCAGTTCGATTTGAAAAAATAAGACCTTGGCTTTCATTCTATTTCTCAATCAAGAAATCAAATGAAAATGTACGTAATAACAATGTTAGTTGATCGTGGGAAGCATTCCAATACTGGATTACGGATGGCAGAAGAAAGAATATACACGCTTAAAAATGTTTAAATTATGTTGTTATTAAATGTGATTGTGAAAGCAATCTCGTCACACTTATAAAATAAAAGGTCTTTTAAAATATATAGGTACCTGCATATTATAGATTTGTCAATTTTAAGTATTTACTGAAACGTAACTGATAATGTAGGTCAATATTGTCACAAGTATATTTCAAGATTATTTAGAAATACGAACCTGCGAAATTAAATTAAAATGAGCTGATATAAGTACATATTACATTGTATATATTGACATTAAAATAAAAGACAATTCAAGTATTTACATATATTTGTTAATTATAGTAACTAAAAAATTAAGCAAATATAATTTAAAGAATTTGAGCTATGAGGAAGTTCAGTGCTACATGAAATTTGGTGTATAAAAATGTTTTCTGGCACACAGTAAAATTGGAGCATTTAATTGTATGGCGAAGTTTTAAAAAACATGAACTACGTCACAAGTTCTTGTGAATCAACCAATTAATTACAGCATTGTGATAGATTTCCGGGTAGCCATTTTTAAAAAAGTTTAGTGTATTTCGACGCTACGGGGCTTTACTTTTGAATGACGGCACAATTCGGTAGTCAGATGGCAGACTGGCCATCTGTGATTTTTTGGGTTTTTTAGTTGTCAAGAGTTTCAATTGACATTTCAGCAAATACACAGAAAATAAAATAAAAAACAGCATCGTTTAAAATGGCAAGTAATTATTTTAAAGACATTTTTTTTAGTTTATGGATTTAAGTCTTAAAATTTAGTCTTATTCCGCTCTGATCATTTTTGAAAACTACAGATGGTCCCTTCTGCCATCTGACTACCGAATTCACCGACAACTTGCGGTGTCAGGGGTGGAGTAATTGAATCTTTATTTCAAAATTAAAAACAATAACAGGACATCATTATCTTCACAGAGGAATATTTTTCTTTAATGAAATGAACAAAGGGAATAAAAAGTGCAGCCAGGAATACAACATATTTAAGACTGAAGTAAAAAATTTTATTCATAAATATTTATTAATAAAAAACACATTATTGTAAGATGTCACTCCCCCTTATGTTCACAAGAATTGTTTATTTTTCTTTTATGTAATGGGAAACTTTAATATAAATATAAGTTACAATTGTATTCCATCATGTAATATTGTACATACATATTTTTTTGAATAAACGATTTTTTTAAAAATTTTAGCTTTAAAAAAAACGGAACTTCTTCATTCAAAAATTATTTTTATAAAATTGGTACATGTAAAAAAATACAAAAAGTGAATATTTTTTCTAATAATAAAATAGACCAACAAAGCAGTTATTACTGCACATCTACAACGATGACAGTATTCAAACATTCTGAAATAATGAGGTACAAATTGACAGTTGACATTACAACAAAATGAGATATAAATTATTTATTGTTACATAATACAAAAAAAAAAAAAAAAACAATGATTTGTAACCTATACACAGCATGTGGTCATTTAATAAGAAAATGAAACTTAACATTTTCATTAACGTGCAAATTGATGAATAATGAGGAACTTCAGCCCTACGGGAATTTGGATACAAAAAATGTTTTCTTGCACGCGGTAAAAAATAGAGCATTAAATTGTACACAGAACAGTTTCTTGAAAATGTACAAAACAATAATAAAAAATATTTTAATAAAAATGCACTACTTTAAACGACGTCACTGGTTCATATGAACCAACCAATGATATGAGAGCTGTGAAGGATATCAGGTTTGCTTACCGTAAACGAATCAATCCGGAGAACTCACAGAGAAGAACCTCTGACGTCACACACGGAGTTATTCCAGAAATACAAAACTTGAAAAAATCATAACGCTGATAACACGCTACATAAAAATTTGGCTTAGTTTAATAGTATATTAACAAATAAAAAAAGAGACTGAACTTCCTCATTGAGGACACAGGTGAAAGGACAACCTAACCCAAAAAAATGAGTTTCGAGATAATCGCTGTTAAAGTTTTTGAAGTATTTTCAACCTGTGTTTAGATCTTTTTAAACATTTTGTTTTCTATGAAAGTCATATTTGCTATTAAAAAATAAAATAGTTATGTATTTGCATATGGTCATGTTTACAGCCTTTTGAACGAGTCAATATCTAAAGCCGTTCTTCCATCTGATGAGTAAAAATGAGTTCAATTATAAATTTTCTTGATCAAGGCCAAGCGATAGTAAAAAATGTGTGCTGTGATTGATAAATTAAAGATGAAATAATTAAATGTACTTTAAATGATGTAACCGAAATGCTGACTTTAAACAAACGGCAATTTGACATAATATTATGTCATATGTAAATGGGGGTTAGAATAGCAATAATGGCGGCAACAGAGGCTATTGTTTAAAGCAAATAACAACTAGTGAGGCATGTTGATATTTTTGCATGCTGCCACATGCTGACAACCTAGAGTGACTATTTTTTGTGTGGTGATATCTAAGAAATGCAGTTTATAAATATACATTATCCGGATAAACAACCTAATAGACGTTAGGTTGGTTTTCCACCTGCGTCCTCGATTAGTAAGAATGTAAAGATGGTTCTTTCCGAAATTTTAACGAGTTAAAATGTTTTTGATAAAATTTGTGTAGTGTATTATTTGATATATAACAAACATGCGAGTTATATGTTCACAGTATCTGCCCAACAAAAATATTGGATTAGTACGACACAGTTATGGCTAATTACTGGTGTTTTTTCTTTCTTTTTTGTTACAAGGTTTGGCCATGAATGTATATGGGAAGTTAGCGCATCTTTTCTGTACAGTCCTCGTACAGTAAGCATATGTAGTGTATTTAGTTAATTACCTTTGATGTGATTTTTGAGTAAATTGCGTTCCATAAATTAGCCAATTATAATTATTGACTCTATTAACTCTGCCAAGTTTCAGATACATAATGGCAACCATATTGTTTTGGCTGTATTATGATCTTTTTCACATCTCTGAGATATTTTCAGATGTAATATTCTCTAGCTGCTTTTGGCAGATACATTTTTATGGCTTATTCATGGTATGCATTAAAATTGTGTAGGTAAATATTGTTTGAATAAGTAAATTTTAATCTAGTGGGAAAACATTCGCGAGAGCGTTTACATGGTCAGCTAATCGGGAAATTTTGGATTTATAGTGTAGCAATAGGCACTAATGAGATCTAGGTTTTGATTTAAGTACCGGACACAGTACCTGACAGTGCGAACAACATATACAAAAAATAAAATATCTAAAATTATTATTCGCTGTTACCTTTAATATACCTGTTGAAATATAAACAGCGAAGAAAACAGACTAGATAATTAATGCTTTCGAGATGTAATAATAATAGAGATAGGCTCTATTTTGCCCTTGAAGAAGAAGAGCGATAGTTTGGTGGGAAGAGGGCCTACTCCTAAGTACTTCAGTGAAATCAGCACTGCACTCAGTTGGTTCAAGAGACGGGTGTTAATCGGTGTAAAGAAACAACCAAGATGGTAATATAAAAACACTCAAATTCAGAAAACATTAATTTAAATTATAAAACTATTTGTTTTACGTATGCCGAGCAGATCAAAGGGATGGATAAAATAAATGTATGTACAAATTATTATTACAAATATGACTTAAAGCCATTTTTATGAAATATTAGATAATATGAGTTCAACAAAAGCTATTTACAATCCATTTCAAGGATTTTTTTATACAACTACATACTAGTTTGAACAATAAACAAAACACAGATTAATAATGTAAATGTTGGTATCTACAGTAACATTAATTTTAATTAAAAAACATGTTTTTTGTAGCAAAAACTTTCATTACAAATAAAACGATAATTAAAATGGACATAAATATTTTAACAAATAAAAACAGAAAAAATCACTATGACAAGATGAATATATGTATTACATTACAAGAAAAAATAACTGCCCGCTTAAGGTAGAAACCACTGAACTGTGTGTGAAAGTGTACCAGACACTATTCTTGAATGGATAAAGGACGGCATCAATTATTCAAGATTTGATTTTGTAGTTCGAGAGAGTTCATCTTAAGTATGATAATTTGGTTCTGTTGTAATAAGCTAAAGAAGATTCTAGGCTCAGTGAAGGGCCCAGCCTAAAGTTGTCACTATGAGTAGAGTTATAACATGCTTTTTAGATCTGATTGCTGTAATTTTATATAGATTTGAGATGTCGAGCTTGTCAATATAATTCACTAAGGACACCGGCTAAAATGAAACAATAATAATGCTCTTTTTACATGGAATATCTAAGAAAATTGATTGGTTATGTCAACATAGATATTTCCTGCTGTGCTGACTGATGTCTAACTCATTTTGACAAAATTTTTCCATAATATATGCACCCTCTAGCACTAACCCTCAGAAATATATGTGTATACAATAAATTAATCAATAAAATGAAAACGTGCCGACAGTTACTTTCTGGCCATATACCACAAACTAGAACCAATTTTAGCAAGATGATTGTCACATTTGTGAAGTCAACATATTTTGTACTATTCCAGTGTGGATTTAAAAAGAGTAAGTCTTTAAATAATCATACTGGCATCAAAATAAAACTTGCTTATTGAAAAGTCTTTCTCGGCTTTTGTAACAATTTGTTTTTGTAAAGAGACTTTTCGTGGCTCTTTCATGTACACAAAGTTAACAGTCTGTCCCCGTTGGGAGTTCTCCAATGCAATCTCACTGATAACTGAAACAAAAAATGTAAATCATTAATAACAAAAATAATGCAATTCACTTGAGTTATATAATTGCACTCGATGTTTTTTATGCAAATTAGTCCTACCGATTCATAATCAACCGCTCGAATGCCGAATTGGCGGGTAGCAAAGTGTACCCCAACTGCCGAGCATTTTGCCCGCGCGCACCGATTTTTTAGCCTTTTTTTGCTATTGTGATTTTTATGTAAAAACAGAACATAATCGCTGATGGATTGCAATTCTTGGTTGGACTCTATACAAACTGTATATTTACATACTTTTAACTCTGCAATAACTAACGTCAATTATAGGATTATAACACGTTTTTAGAGCGATAACAAAAAATTTTGTACTTTGTCTTAGAAAAAACGAATAAATAAAAGACTGCATCACAAAACTGCGCATTTTTAAAATTAAAAACCACTAGACAGGATACTAAAAAAGTGGTCTGATAGTACGGTATTTATACAAATACTGGATAAAATGGGCAAAAAACCTCTAGTCTATGGTGTTCATTTTCAAACCAAACTACGCGCGTACCCGCTCGTTGTGCTCTATTTATTTGTAAAAATCGTAATTTTCTTATTTACCATATCATGCAGTACATATTTTTTAAATCTTTATAAAATTTGCTATAAACTAGCATAAACGAAGCACAATAACTGTTAAATACTTTTTATAAAAAAGCCCACATTAAATTTATACAGCGAAAACTACTGTCACTTTATTTGAATATTGAAATACTGACAATGATGGTGATTTGAATCTAACCCTGAATACAACCAATAATGATAAAATACATTCTTATTCTTAGAGGTGGGGGTCAGTGCTATGCGAGTTCTTGACGTCACTGCGACCTGTAAAGATCTATTGTGACGGGTCCCCGTGAATAGTTCTCACCCTCCAAGCTCAGTAGCCTGGCTACTGTGTGAAAGAATACTTTTATTTCACAAAATCGAAAAGCAATAAACATTAAAATCGCGATCTGATGAATGTGGTTTTTGGCACTGTTATGGCGCCAATGATTTTTGTTTGATGATTGATTTTGTTTTTTTTTAAGTATTAAAATCAATTTAAGGCCCTAAAATCCACAATAACAAGGAAAATAAGACAAATTGTGCTTATAGATTTTGATTGAAGCGCAGATCTGTTCCGGCAATTGACAGGTGAGATCTACGCTCCGGCATTTGAGCGGTTAATTTACAAAATGCATAATAAATACTTTTTAAGAAGTTTATTACGCATTTTTAAAACATTAAAAAATATACACAAGAAAATAAATTTGAATTTACATAAATGAATTGTATTCCTATCAACTTAATATAAAATTATTATCAATGTTCAATGGATTAATACACGTTTGACTAACCCGGGGGCAGGAGCTCCTCTCTGTCGCCCTCTTCCAGCTCTCCTCCCCCGCTGAGTGGACCTTATCTAAAGAAAACAAATTTTAAAAAAATATAAAAAATAACTATTTGATACATGCATTTTTTATACTGTTTTTATGGTCTATTTTTGTTTTGGCTCACCAGTGCTTTAAGATTTTTAACAAAAATATCACACTGATTTGTAGACATTTTAGAAACTATCTTGTCATTCTCCATAAAAACAGGCGGAGAGCATATTTTATTTTATTTTATTACAGGTGTACACGGCACAAATGCCTTTTATAAATGTAAACATAAATACATTTAAACATAACAGTGTACTATAACAAAATTATAAAATTAGATTAGATTAGATTTGTAGACCTTTATTGTTGAAACAAATGATAGTTGATTTAAAAGCTTAAATATTGTTGTATGGTTAATTTTATAAAGCAAATTTTATGTAATCTAATTCCCATTGTTTATAAAGCTTATGCTTTGAAGTCAATCATCTTTTTGGTAATAATTAGAAATTCATAACTTGGGCCGTGATTATGATGGGGAGCTGAGGACGTATATCTTCACCATGACAATAAAGTTGAAGATAAATTCTCTCGAGAATCTGTATTTAGGGTGAAAAAAAGTATTTTGGTGATCGTACGTCATTTTAGCCAAATTATAAGATACATCATTCTGGTTTTAAACCTTCAATATATATATGTAATACATATACATATAACAAAAATGTCATACGCACTAAATGCAAAATTCTTTTAGATATACGAGAAATACATATTGACTGATATGCTCCACCCCTGACCTAGTCCAAGTTTCTTTGTCTTATTTCTTGACATAGTCCCCCTGGACTCGTGTGCACATAGCTTCCTGGTAGAACATTTATCCGAGCCCTGCCAACTACTCCTTCACACCACCACTCATGCTCCAGCACACAAGATATCGGTGTTGAGGGTTGCTATTCACGAAGTTGGGTTTGAATCAGTTGAACACCTGTATGTTTACCTGATCTAGCCTTCAGCGACTACCGCCTACTACTAAAACTCGATAAACATTCGAGTGGAAAGAAATTTTTGGAGGACAATGAGGTCATGTGCTGTGTAGATGAGTGGTTGGCAGGGGTCAGACAAACGTTCTACCAGAAAGCTATAGAAATGTTGGAGCATCGCTGGCAGAAGTGTTTACAAGTACGCTACGCCACTGAAATAGGTCGGGGGTGGATCATAATCAATCCCAACAAAATAAAAAGAAAACCCTAATACATATACATTTGTAAATAGTAATTGCGGGGTACGCACCTGAGGGTTCGATTGCCGAGTTACAGGTGGAGTCGGGTTAATCAGGTGGCCTTGGAGGTGAGGTGGGATGTAGGAATGCGATGCGAGCACATAAGTCGCCCTGCTGTTAGATCCCCGACCCCGAAGAGTCGTAGAACTGGGAATCCTCAGATTCACTATGACTCCATTGGGCATAATTCCTCCTACGATACCCAAAGCTGAAGTTGGGATATTCATCGTCGTACGTGTCCGTGCCGAACTCGCCGTAGTCGGAGGAATCATTGTATGAGTCACTCTCGCTACCACTTCCAGCACTGAAATACAATCACCCGCAATTCTATTACGATACTATAGACCAACTTCTCTGCTTATATTGGATAGTACTGACGAATATTTAGAAAACATATGTTTAGTTAAAAGTCAACTATTTTCTTTGTCTTGGACTGAATTTGAAAACAAATGAAATAGAGTAAAAAAAAAATTGCATTAAAAATGTAATATTTGCATTCCTTCTCAAATATTTAAGTTTCAGGTTATTTTAAATTATTTGTTCATTCATAATTAAACTAGAAAACAGGAATCGAGTTACGCACAATGGAGAACAACATCAAACTTCTACGGAATGGGATAGAAGAGTGATTTGAATATTTAAAAGAATATTTTAAAAAACCTGTGTCTGTGAGCAGCTGTACCAGAGTCATCCATAGGAGTATTTTCAGTTTCTGAAAACAGTTCAGCTTAGTGAGCTATCACTGTTCTTCTAGCCAAATGTTTAGCGTCTAGTGACCCGAGATCATTCAATAAGCAAAGCAAATGTATTTACATTCAGATGACGCTGGTTTAGCTCTTAGTTAAGGCACAGAGGGTTAACATCTTTAGGTATTCATTCACTTATTGAATGAGTCAAGCGCACAATTGGTTAGACATTGAACATTAGGAGACCCACTCAATAATGCTAAGTAGACAGATAATTAAAAATTACTAAGTTTAGTATTATGCACTTCAAATTTGATAAAAAATGCTTTTAGATAAATTTCTACTTTACATATTTAGATATTTTTCTTACACATTTCAAACTCATGTTTTGTGGCTTTGCTTATTTTCATTTGCCATTTACTAGTTCATCAATTACAATCCCCTGTAATCATGATTTGACCAATTATTGACTGGTTGACGTTTGAAATCCAAATCATTTGTCAATACAATTTGATCACTCTCAAAATGTCTGAATTGGCAAATTGTATGACGAGGGATAGTTGTACACAATATCAATGTTCATTAATTTTTAAATGATTTATTCTTTTTACAGCCCCACCATCACTCCAAGCAGTGATATTTTATTAAACTCGGGTGCAAATAACTATGTTGTTTGTGTATTTTTGTATTTTATGTCAAACATGTCAGGAATCGAACTCGATATCTCTCACATGGTAACCATTTGACCATGGGGCTGACACAAAATTGTAACCGAGAACAAATTAATTTGATATATATATTTTTCTTCAGCATACATTTTTATTACATTGAGTTTTAGCGCAAGAGTACAAAGTCAGAAAATATATATTGAGGGTGAATGTTTGGAAAATATTCTCGGAAGATGTAGCAAATGTGATAAAATTTAGAATCCAAAAGTAACCCGACAGGAAATAGATAATACGCAGTACTTACTCTGTCTCTCCAGTAAAGTTTGCGCACGCTTTTGTTTAGTTTCATCATCCATGCTGTCCACCATCTTTTCTATAAAGGAATCTAAAACAATGCTTCGACATTCTGATGTAATTTTGGCCCTGAAAAAGGAAACATATACAAAAGGTAGGCAGTAAGATGACTTGATTAATTGGTAATTTATTTTGGAAATACAGTGGAATCCGTTTATTGTGATCGCTTTGGAATCTGTAACTTTTTATAACATTAAGCAAAAAAATATATTCACAAACATCGCTGAATCAACTTGATTGTCTTTCCCAAATCGATTTCTCTATTAATTTTTATTTTGATTGGAAATTTAAAAAGCTTCTATATTTCAGGAGGTAATTTCTTCAATTAAATTTGTTGATCTAGTGAAGTAAAAGAATTGAACTGAGAAATGAATGGGGTAAAATATGCCTGAAATGACTGTTAAGTTTGTACAGTTTTCTTAACCAGATTTTTTTTTTTTAATCGTTTTCATTTCCCGTTTTAGACAATTAATTCGGTTAAGCTTAGATCTGTCTGTGTAATTTAATATGTGAAATCAATGATATGAATTATAAATGCGTAGTTAATTTGTTTCTTTTAAGAAGATAAAATTATGTTGAAATGACTCAACATAAGTAAAAATTATTATAAGAGTATGTAACTAACCTGCAAACTGGACATTCTATTTTTTTCTTTTTCCACGTTTCTATGCAGTGTTTACAAAATGTATGCGAACAGTTGAGGGAAGTTGCTTCTATAAATAGATCAGCACAGATGGAACACTGTAACTCTGATTCCATTATCTTGTTGACATTTTCTAATACATGAGCCTTTTCCTCATTAGCTATTATCATTTGGGCTGAATAATTGGAAGTAGATGGGGTATCAAATGACACATTCGTTAGGTCAATTATAACAGGATCTTTTGCCTTGTTGCCGTCGATAATTTCTTGGGCGGTATTCATTTTAGAAGTCACCTAGAAGAAAATAAATTATGAAAATTAAAAAAAAAAAAGTAGTGTAGACGTTTAGATGAATGGCAACAATATATTTATTTGTATTCAAGCAGAAAGAAAAATATATTTCTGTTTGAGAAATAGAAGCAGAATTTGGCCAAGTGCTTTTAACTCTCGGTGTACTGGTTGGCGCGTTTGCCTACCATTCTTGAGGTTTCTGGCTTGATTCCCAGCGAACATACTCGTTAAATATGTAAATTTTCACAGTAAAATTTCACCATTCCCGGATTGGGTCTGAAGCGTAAGACTGATAACAATCCCTTCGTGTATTGCAAATGATTGATGAGATTGGAGTACCAATGCCGGGCTCTACGCACCATCAGAGAATGGTGATGATGATATGATACTGACCTCTTGTAGCTCTTGTTGCATCGCCTCGATGGTGGAATTACAGGTTTCGGTTTTCTGAGCGAGAATTGATGCGAGGCGTTCTTTTTCAATAGCTAATTGTTCTCGGACTGAAGCTTCTTTTTCCGCCAGTTCTTTCTATAAAATAATCATTTAAATAAGTTTTAACAATATTTCGAGTACTATCAAATCGTTGCAGATTAGTACTGGATTTGACCCTCTACGGAGTTTATTAAGATTGACAGATATAGCAACAGAGCTTACAACATGCCATTGGCTGGTAAATGATCACTTAACACACTGTAAACTGGGGTTTTACTCCCGACACTTGTGTACAGAAGTAAAATATGGAATTGGCAGAAGGATGAAAACAGAATGAACGCGGTCAAAGTGCAGTCTCTAAGACGGATGTATGGGAAGTCAAAGTATGACAGGGTTACGAATGATGAAATCAGGCGAAGGTGCAAATATGAGATATGTATAATTGTTCAAATTAAGAAAAGGTCACTGAGATGTTTCGGTCATGTAGAACGAATGGATGACGAAAGAATGGTACAACAGGTATATATGACGAGAATGAATGGTAACGTAGGGCAACCAGACGTGGCATGATCAGATAAACCAAAATCTGCACTGCACTCTCAAGTCTGGTCATGTCAAAAGCAGACACAACGGAAAGGTATTCACAATGTTTTCAAGAAAGAAATAATTACTAAGGAGGTGACCGTAGCTCCCCCTTCCTCGCATAGCATAACACACTTGCACCCTGAGGCCGCATGAGCGGGGCTCTTATGTGCGCGTATGGTGCGCGTGTGATATGCGTGCAATTATCTCGGGGTCAGGCGTACACACGTCATTTTTATTTTTTAAAGGAGTAATCCGCTAAGCCCCAGACCAATTGAGAAAAAACCTTTCTTGGATTTTTTCTTGCAATTGATGGGAATCGAACCCGGAATGCCAGTTTCGCAGCTGTCCGTCTAACCAACTGCGCCACAGTGCCTGTTTTTTTAAATGCCATGGCACAACTCCGGGGTGTGACAGTGTTACCAAACGCTAAGTAGATGGCCATATTATTAAGACAAATGGTTTATACAAAAAATACTGTAGCAAATGCTATAATATTCGTCCTATACCTCTATTCGTGGCGCAGTTCTTTTCATCAATATGAATATTTTTGTACATATTTTGTACTAGTTTTACCTGTAATTTTTGTAGATCTTGTTCTGATTGTTTGTTTTTTTCTAATAACAATTCTTTTAATTGCTGTTTTTCTTTTTCCCTTTCATGGAGACGCTCTTCCAACAGTTTCCTTTCTCGTTCCAATTTATCTTCAGCTGCTCTACGGGCGGACTCCAGCTCTGCCTGCTCTGTCAACTTTATAGCGAGCTAAAAAAAAAAATATACGCAATCGTGAAATAAATATATTACGATATATCAATCATCAAGTTCTTAGGGCCGGTTGTTTGATCATTTTTCTCTAAGTCCTAAGTTAGCCGTCCATTTGGATTTTATCACTTATGTTCTTATTCTGAAAATCATGTTTTTAAACAACTGAAGAGTTTTTGTTCAACTATTGACAATATTTTAGTTCAGTATGTCCGAGAAGTAGCTTGTTATAAACGTAAATAAGTATGGAGAATACCATAAACTAAAATGTCAACTAATGTTTCCTCTTTACATTCGAGATCTCGCTATTTCTGTGATCAATATAAAGTTTGAGTGTATTTTCTTAAACAAGATTAGGTACAATAAGTTGGTAAATAACTAATTTTTTAAAATCCCGAATAGTATCCGCCATTGTTTTTTATTTAGTATACTTTTTTAGAAAATTCTTATAAAAATGTGTACTTCAAAGTACGTTCTTACTAAAATATTTTTTCAATCAACTCTTACAAAAGATTTTTTTCGATAGACGATACTGCATGTAACGTTAAAAAAGAGGTTCTAGGTTATCTTAATTGATCAAAATCCAACTTTTTGAGTATGGTTTGGAACACGAGTGCTCCTTTGTCAAGAAGTAAAATTGTAAAAATTGTTTCAGGACATTCTAATAATTGATTCATACTTTACCTGTTCATTCATTTGAGTTCTTATATCTTCCGCTTCTTTCTTCAGTGATTCAATCAGGTCTTGAAACTCCTTCTTGGCCATTTCACTGGTTTCCTTGGTTAGATGTTCTTGCATTTTCATTTGTAATTGCAATGATTCTATGTGCTTTATTTTACTTTCTTGTTCGATCTTCATATTTTCTCTTAATTCGTGTATTTCCTGAAAACATAACATACATAATAATATGTGACCCGAAGTAATCAAAATATTTGTAAAATGATGACTTTTAACACTTACCCTTTCTCTAGCCGTTTGAAGATCTTCAGCTTCTCGAAGCCTTAATGATTCCAATCGCTCTACTTCTGCTTTTAACTCCCATTCTTTTTCTTGTAACTGTTTTTCCAGTAAGTTTAATTTGAGATCCTTCGAGCTAGAAACTTCTTCTAACCGTTGCTGGAAATCATCTCGATCCTTTTGTAAACGTTCAATGAGAACTTTGTTTTCTTCTTCCAAAGTCTTTTCGTGTAATTTTTGTTCTAGAAGAGTTGACTGAAAAAATATTTTAGTAAGAAGGTACTTCGAAGTACAAATCTTTGTAAGAATTTTTTACAAGCTACAAAAAGCTCGTTTATTTTTCGATAGTATAACTATTTTGTTAAGTGATGTTTTTTCGGTTAGTTGTTTTACTCTGTGTAATTTACTAATAAAATAAATTAATACTAAATCCCGTACCGTCAACATTTTTGTAGATACTGTCTAAGTGTCTAATTAAAATATTTTAAAAGTATCTACATAAAATATTTTAATTAGAGTATGAAACGAAAATAGTAAAAAGTAAACAAAAATACCTCTAATTTTTGAATTTCTTCGTTCATTTTAATTTCAATTTCCCTTTTCTCATCTTCGCTTTGTTTAAGAAGAATATCTTTTTGCCTTTCGATTTCGTCTTCTCTTCCTTTGAGATCTATAATTTTCTTGTCATACTGACATTCCAAATGACTAATTTTTTCATGTAGATTTTTCTGGAGCAATTGTTTTTCATTCATAATATCCATGTGCTTTATTTTCGCTGTGTTTAGTTTTTTCAACATGTTATCCATTTCTATATTTTGGGTAAAATCAAATTTATCTTTAGCGTCTTTAATTCGGACACCAACATCGGATGGGCATTCGGAGTCGTGATGTTTTCTTTTTCGGGAAGGTGGGTCCGGTTCACTGTTGAGATAGAACTTGTAAACGAAATCTCCGGCGAGATCCAACTGAATAATGTCTCTGTCTCGTAAAAGAACATCTTCATTTTGTTTGATCCTGTGGCCGTTGATCATCGTTCCGTACCGGCTGGTGTCCCGTATAGTCCAGGCGAGGTCGGGAGCCTGCTGCAGGACGCAATGGGAGCGGGATATAGCCACACAAGCTATCACTTCGGTGTTGGATAAAGAGCGCCCGATGGTGAACTGCAAGGACATTTTAATTACTTATAAAATACAAAATCTTACTGCTCATGATACACATAAATATTAGATAGAAGTAGTCGGTCCTATTACTAGATAACGCTGAAAAAGAAACGCTTCTTCTTAAGTAAAATGTAAAAATCTACTTCCATTGTCTATATCTTCATCGTTTATCAATCTTACGCTTCAGGTGCCAGTCCACGGACTGTGAAATATTCTAGTGTAAAAACAAATATTTCGAGTCAACCATGTCGGGAATCGAACCAGAGACCTCTCGCACGGTAGATAACGCGCTGACCACTACACCACGTGGCCGACCATAAGGACAGTTAATACATATTTGGATGAAAACTTCAGTAACTGAGCAATTTACTAAAATTATTACTGATAAAATTTCATACAAATATTAAAATTTTCGTATCGAGACTATATTGATAAAGATTGGCAGATCTCTTACCATCTTGTTATTACTGAAAATTTATTATATTATATAAAATCACAAAGATAGAATCAATTGGGGGTTAGGTATGGTCACAGAAAATTGAACAATTCCTAATAAGGTACATACTATAATTATACTTACTTTAGGACTATTTACTTCAATGACGGAATGTTCAGAAAATTCATTTTGCAGAGGTTTAATGCAACACAATTTAGGAAGAAAAACTTCAGCCATGTTGACAGTTGATATTTCTATTATAAATGCATAGTAAACAATCTTGAAAATGTTGGCATTGTTGGCTGGTTATGGCATTTTGTAAACTGGTAATTATGCGTAATATAGTAAATCTAGAGAAAACACAAAACGACGATAGCTGGATCACAGCAATTTTTTGGTGCCGGATGGTATTGTCAAATTTTGTACTATGAAAATTTAAAATGAAACGAATACAAAACTGTGTTCATGAGCTTGATTTCAAGGTATTCGGCCTATTCGAAGTTGGGTGGCTGTCACCGGAAATATAAACATGCAATGATACACATAATTATCTTTATTCTAACATTTAACCATTTAAATATTCGTTAGTTTCATATTATAATCGTTGACTTTACGTCATTCCATCAGGGTATCGCCGAAAGATCGTGAAAACTTTTGGAAAATTGACTACAAATAAAAAACCCTGATTTATCGAAACATTTTCACAGATAAAAATAAAACATAAAGGCTATTACACTGCTTAACTCCGTAAACTGCTTTAACTTTAAAATTGACATGCAAATGAGAAAAAAACAAAAACCGTCGCTATCAAATAGTAGCTTTTCGGCGTTTGGTAAACTGAAGTTAGCTGCAGGCTGCAGATTGGCTCGGTTCGCTCTGATATTGGCTGCAATCAGTAGGCAAAATTGCCAACTTCTATCAAGTGAAATTTATAAGCGGACAAAAATTTCGAATTCGAAGGATCTACGGAAAAATCAGCAATCATTGACAAAAGGGGATAGGGGCAATATGAAAAAATGTCGGTGACTTCTTTCTTTGGTCCTCCGGAATTTTTCCCGTGATTTTTTAATTGTAAAAAATTTGGTGACCTTTTTTAGTTATCTGTATATTTTTTTTATGTGAATGCGAGTGAAAATCTTATGGTTAATTTTTTTAAAAAACGTTTTCGCGACCAATATCTGTATGTTTTCGAGGGCCTCGTGTGCAAAAACTGTTAAGGTCACAGAATATCTAAAACTATGAACGGATAGTCCGCTTTGTCGACTACCGGAAATAGTTTGTAACAAGGTGACGTCACAGCGCTGCGAGTGAGAGTTTAAGTTTGGGCTTTTATGGGCACGGTGCGCTTAGTTAAGTTGTATCTCCGGAACGATTTGGACGATTTTAGTGATCGAGATGTCTACGAATAGCTGAAAACGTGAGTTAGACGTTGATAACCCAAGAAATATAATATTTACGTTGGGAAGCAAAAAATATTGAGACATTGTGAAAATATCGTGTCGTCAGAAGAGAAAGAATTTTAGTTACCATCGACCTGTGAAGATTAGCTATTTGTACTAATGATTTCGATGAATGAATTTTATGTAAAGGTAGCGTAATTTTGATTATTTTATTTCAACATTCTTTCTGACAAACGAAACAAAAAAATCTCCCAATTACAAGAGTAACGTTTGTAATTTCGCATTCACGAAATAAAGATTCGATGGGAGTATCAAGAATAGTCCCTGTATATATATATATATATTATCAAGTTTTCCTACTAAAAACGCATAAAATTATCTTCCATAAAAATTGGTGGAATTTTATTCGATTTCAAGTCATCATAATAGTCAATAGTCAATCCTAACATGGGGCATAGAGCGCTATGGAGTATATCTCGATCATTATCTACGCATATAATTTTAAAAAAACAAGTTGTACGAAATTAAGGTGATTAAAAATCAGACTGATCAGTCTTACGCTTTAGGTGTCAATCCAGGGACAATGAAATATTGCTGTGTAAAATCACCCAAACAAGCATTTCATGACGACCTCGCCAGAAATTTATCCCGGCACTTCAAGCATCCCAGATAGCAATTTAAACTTGCCTCAAGCTTGTATCAAGTTTGAAGTATCAAGAGTTCAAGCTTGACCCAAGTTTGAGATTGCAACCTGTAAACTTGATCAAGTTTAAAGCAAACTTCCTAGTTACCATCCAACAAACTTGCAAAACAAACATCATACAAGTTTGGATTTATTTGGCAAAAAAAAAACAAAAAACAAAAAAACAAAAAATACAAAAAAAACAAAAAAACAGAGAGAAAAAAAAACAGGAAAAAACAAAAAAAAACTAAAAAACACAAAAAAAAACAAAAAACACGAAACTTCTTAAAAATATTAATATTAAATAAAATATCTTGTTATTATTACTCAGTATATTTATTTTGAATAAATAATAAAAATTACGAGCTATTTTTGCCAAGAAAGTCAGATGATGTGATGTCAGATGATGTGATGTCAAATAATTCATGTCAATTGACTGGAGATCAAAGTCCGGTGCATTCTTTTGTCTCTCAACTCTGAAACAAATAAATAAAACTGTTTTATGACTTACTAGCTTTTCGACTAGCGGGATTTCTCATGGTAAAAGTATCCGATATTCAAAACAAAATTTGTTGCAACAAAGGGAAAACATAGGAAGGACATATGGAAGTTTAGGTATTTACTGAGCTTATGTACTGTCATTGGCTGGTTGAAGTGGCCACTTTACAAACTGTGTAACATTAAGCGTTCTGCCTATGTTTAAACATCTTCATTTCATCTTCAACTCTTCCATCTCTTAACTTTTGTAAAGTATAAGAGCCTCTGGAGTTAAAGTATTGGTTTATTATATCGATATATTATCAACAGCCTTTTCGTTCTGAAAATAAAACATAATTCAGTCAATTCAATTCAATAATAGGATAATGTTTGTGATATTTAATAATTAATCAGTTTAAACTATTTAAGCACTATGCAGTGGATGAGATATTAATATCATACTTACTTTTAAAGAGCTCTTGACAAGACGGTTTTGTCGAGTGACAGTGCAACAAAAACTCATTTTTAATGTTTTTTCCTCAGTGGTATATCAATAGTTTATCCTTTTAACTGAGTATTAACACTTCGACAATATTAAAAGTTTTAAAATCACCGGAAAAACGTCCAATGATAAATGCGTAATTAAAGAACCGCGCATTAAAAATGACATGAAACCCACGGACAAAAACGGTGAAATATATCATTTTTCTATGACTTTGATAGTATTGCCAATCTGAATGTTGTTTGGAATTAACCACTTTTATGGATATTTGTCATGCACTAATTTAATTCGGCGGCCTTTGTGGTGTAGTGGTTAAGACATTTGGCTCACACATGGAAGGTTCTGGGTTCGATTCCTGGTGAGAACACAAAAACTACATGTGATTTTTCTTAAGGCTGGGGTGTACCGTGCTGTAGTTCACAATTGTAATTGGGCCTCACAGTCTGTTGTGGTGCTAAAAAAAATCGGTCTGGTAGAAAAGTCCTGGGATTAAATATAACAGTTTAAATAAAAATAAATAAAAAAAGGAATTCTCTCCATATTTTTATGTATGATCAATGTGTTGATCATCACTCTGTGACTTTCGGATTCTGAAATACCATTCTTGACATAACAAGATTCCAGCAAGTTTTGTCAAAACTTGTCTCTTCAATTTTGACATAACAATATTTCAGCAACGTTTGATAAAAACTTGTCTCGTCAAATTTTCCTTTTCAACCTTCCATCAATCTTAAATCAAGTTTGTACCAAGTTACACTGCTATCTGGGATGGTAGGCAAGCACGCCAACTTATTAAATTATTTTGGAAATCATTAATGTTGGCAACTTTGGCGCTGGTTGTCAACTTATCGCAATTATTGAAGTTGTGCCGTATTGCAAAAGTTGATATCATTAGTGTCTCCCACTAGAAATCGATAAAAATATTTTACATTATTAATAATGACAGCGAAAAATGAC
This sequence comes from Micrasema longulum, assembly GCF_059751315.1. Lineage (NCBI taxonomy): Eukaryota > Metazoa > Arthropoda > Insecta > Trichoptera > Brachycentridae > Micrasema > Micrasema longulum. The sequence continues at coordinate 641,671 of NW_028278331.1, forward strand.
AATAGTATCCCCCTTGTCTCCATAAAACCCCAAATATATATTTCTTTGCAGCATTTTTATAGATACCCAGATTTAATTATACAGGGTGTTCTTTAAACCTTGTCACTTCCGAAACTACGATGATCAGTATGAGCAAGAAAACATATTGTCACATTAAAATAAATTTTTAGAACGACTAAAATCTTAAAAAAAACAAATGGTTCTTACTTCTTCAGCCGCGCCCCCCTCGCTTCTCCCCTGCAGAAGTTCGCAACCATTTGTTTTTTTAAATATTTTATTTTTAAAAATTTTAAGAAGAGGATGTGTGGATCAAATATTTGCTCTGCGAAATATGACAGAAAAGTTTCTGACTAAACATCAGAAACTTGTCTGCGCATTTGTCGATCTGCAAAAGGCATTTGATAGAGTTAACAGAGAGAAATTGTGGAAGGTTTTATCGGAGTATGGAGTAAATGGTAACCTGACAAGGGCTATTGCGTCACTGTATAAGGACAGCACAGCATGTGTGAAGGTGAATGGGTCATTCACATCGTGGTTTAATATTCCGAAAGGAGTCAAACGGGGATGTGTAATGTCACCATGGCTGTTCAACATATACATCGATAACTGTATGAAAGAACTGAAAGATTTAAGAATGGGAGCAAAAATGAGTGGTATAACTGTTAACTGTCTTCTGTATGCGGATGATGCCGTGCTTCTTGCTAGCAGCAAAGAAGACCTTCAATTCTTGGTAACAAAAGTCTACGATGTATGCAAGAAAAGCGATTTGCTTATGAATGTTGATAAATCGAAAGTGATGGTTTTTGAAAGGGATGAAAATATAACTAAATGTGAGATCAGCGTGAACGGAGATATTCTGAATCAGGTAGAAGAATTTGTGTACTTGGGAAGTATGTTTACTAGAGACGGAAAGGCCGAGAAAGATATTGAAAGGAGGGTGAGTGCCGGGAACAGGTGAACGGTGCACTAAAATCTACTGTAAGGCTGAGACATGCATTATTGACAGAATCAAGAAAGGGGTGCTGCGTTGGTTTGGACATGTAGAGCGAATGGACAGCGAAAGAACGCCTTAAAGGATCTACGATGCAAATGTTCATGGATGCAGAAAACGAGGAAGACCGAGAAAGACATGGCACGATCAAGTCCATCAAATACTTGAAGATGGACATGTCAAAAGTAGGAATAATCGGCGTGCGTGCATGAGAAGATGTATGAATGTAGAGGAAGCGAGGTCTGTATGCCAAGATAGAGTGTTATGACGTTCTATTCTCTCTGCCTACCCCTACGGGAAAACGGCGTGATGGTTTGTTGTTGAATTTTTTTTTGAAAGCCACCAGATCTGTATATCCGATAGGACCTATAACAGTAACAACTATCGAAAACGGGGGTGTAGAAATTGTGGTAATTTATTATTGGGTAGTATTAAGTAGCAAATGTGAAAAATATATTGTTAAAAGAGCCGATTGACTGACGCCTAAAAAGTCCAAATTTCCTAGTATGGTAATGTCTAAATTCCATATTATTTTCCCAAAAATGTTATCTTTGATTTGACATTTATATATATCAATCTCGATTACCAGAAGATTACCAGTATATACGTTTTTTTAGCAGGGGTGCACTCGCAAAATGCGCAGGGCTGGAACGCTTTTAAAAAAACTTATTCTGGCAAAATGACATTATAATACTCCAAATTGAAGATTGTCCAACGAATTTGGTTTTATTGGAATGGGGAAGTTCAATTTATTTATTTATTTTCAAATTTGTTAATATAATATTTAAACTAAGCTCAAAATTGACTTTTTATGTATTGTATCGTATTATCAGCGCTAGGACTTTTTTAAGCTTTGTAAATTTTCAATTACTCCGTGCGTGACGTCAAGTTCTCTCCGGTGAGTTGGCTTCCTTGAAACCGGAAATCTAACCCAACACCCTATTATTGGTTGATTTACAGAACTTGTGACGTCATTTAAAGTAGTTCATTTTTATAAAAATCATTTTCGTTCTTTTTTTTACATACATTTAAAAGAAACTTCGCCGCACAATTAAGTGCTCTAATTTTTGCCGCGTGTAAGAAAACATTTTTCATACCCGATTTTCCGTAGCATTGAACTTCCCCATTTATTTATTTCACATGAATCTTTTTATTTCTTCTTTTCCATTGTGGGTCTTGTTCATTTTTTTAATTTCTCCAGAAAAAGCTTTACCTTTCTTCACTCCCTTGGTTTACGTCGTACCCAGTTTACCCTCTATGGCCGTTTTCACACCTGCCACGCAAATCCATACTACCCGATATTTTACCGTGCTTATCCTGCAAACGCATACAAAATCTGTTACCTTTTCACACGCGTTGTAAAATGAATACGACCCGGTCTGTCAGACATAAATCTGTTGGGGTGTGCTTAATCGCAAACGATTATTATCAATATTAATAGTTCGAATAACCGAATTAGATTATTCCCGTAATCGACTTTTCATTTATGGATAATGCGTTGTTTTTTCAAAATACTTATGAAGTATGAAGAATGAAAGAAAAAATATTAATTAAAAATATATAAAATAAATATGCCTACTCTTATAATGCTTTATTGTATACACTAACTAAAAAAATACATAAAAACTTATGTATTGTACTCGTAATATTATTATTATTGTAAAAAAATATTTTTCGGTCATTTCTGTTTAGAAAAAGGTGTTTTTTAATTAGGTTTTTTTTCTATTTTTTGTTTTTATTATTACCTTTTTTTTTAATAAAAGAAATATTCCTTCACACAGGTTTTATCAAGGGGACCATTGAGAAAGAATGGTGTATTTCTATAAAATAATTTAATAAATATAATAATAATAACGCGTAAATCAGGGAATTTTCATGTACCTAAGTTTTGCTCAACGAAGTTCGGAAAAAGGTTTCTGGAAAGTATTGACCATTCCGAATTTTAAATAAATATTAAAACACGGAAAATCGAATAGCCAATTCAAAAGTGTCGCAATTAAAAAATATTACTTTAATCTTTTTGATAGTGATAGTTATTAATGTTATTTATATAGATGGTGTAAAGTACTATGCTTTATGTTTCTTTTTGTTTTCTTACAATTTCGTATGTATTTACTATGTATGATATTATGTATTGTCACAAAAATGTCTCATTTTTATTTACGGTCCCAAATGAGGTTTTTTTAAATTCCTGGGGGTATAATATCTTAGATATGTATTATATATTTCATAAATAAAATAAAAACAAATATAAATGTTTATATATATTGAAATATTCTATACTTTTGAGGCATTTTTTTCAAAACTGTAATTATTTCATATATGTAATACTGTCTGTAGCTCTGATTTAATATAAAGAAATACATTATGCTACATTGCCTCTGTCACTTCAAAACTTTATATTTTTATATTCGTGCTTTTCTTGTCTGATAAAGTTATGGGTTTTAATATTTTTTTATTTTTGTTTTGTCCTTAAATAGTACAAACACAATACATGAATGTGCTAATATATTAACCTATTTATAATTATTAGTCGGCCTCGTGGTGTAATGATAAGCGCATTTGTCTGCCATGCAAGAGGTCTCGGGTTCGATTCCCGACATGGTTGATAAGAAATATTTATTTAAAAAGGTGTTTTCCCACCAGAATATTTCATAGTGCCTGGACTGGTACCTGAAGCGTAAGACTGATCATCTTACCTTCATGTAACAAAAAATGATCAAGATACGCTGCGATTTGTGTACCACTGCAGTAATCTAAGCACCATTAGGTACGGAAAGGGAATGACGACGACGAATTGTTATTAAAATATATAATAATTATTAACATTTCACTAATTAAAAAAATTATTTAAGACCAACTCGAATGCAATCACTTTTTAAGAGCTAACTTATCTGCTACACACATGTTTTATCAACTAACATTCAAATGAAATGATTTTTTTTTGTTCTCTTATTTCTAATGGTCTTTCCTTAAACTCTTATTTCTGATGGTCCACCTCGGTGAACCAACGAGTTCTGTGTCTTTGTTTTCTTACTAAATGGCAGACTTACTTCATTTTTATTTCTAGTTTCATATCCGAGTTCACACTGATAAGAAAAAATCTTGTTCCCTATGTTCAAAAGATTTTTTGTTCATTTTGTTTATAAACACAATTGTTTTGTATTTTGCTTTCAATACACAGGAATTTGGTTCTATGGAGTTGAGATTTGGTCTCAAAAATTGATAAATTAATTTAACTAAACTAAAATTATTTTTCTGTGTTAAAAACCTAACATGTTTTTTAAAATTGAATTTCATATATTGAAATTGATCAGGCAGAAACCCAAAATTTAGGCAAAAGAGCAAAGATAGATATTTTTTATTTGGCTAGGTTGGCATTGATTTTTTTTACTATTTCGTTAGCTTAATAGAAAAAAAACTGTATTATTTTTAAGTATTCAATATATTGTTAGCTATAGAGTGATTTAGACAAGTAAAAAAATACCGAACGTATTAAATATTTTTGATGAATTTTCATAATGTTCCTTTTATTGTAAGAAACATGACTAAATAAGTATTTTTATACACAACGTATTATTATTTAAATTTTGTTTATATGTTTTAATTCGTATATATCTTAAATCTGCTAGTTTTTATTCACAAATGAAATGATAAATTAGGAACCGTTAAGTCAAACGCACAGAAATGTAAATAAACCACGCTGCTAATTAGCGTATTATTAAATAATATCTGTCGTCTTCATAGAGATCCCATCCCGCCTGACATTAATGTATTTATTTGCTTTACAAACGATGAAAAATAATATACAGAAACATTAAAATAAAAAAATGCACTACTTATTTTTCATCAATTACGTGCAAACACTTTTAATAATATTTTACTTAAACTTAAAATACATATATAAACAAAATGAACAATATAACCCACTTATTTATAATATAAATTAGAAAGGGTATAAATAAATAATATGCACTTATTAGTGCTGTTTTTAGTTTTCATGTAAATTATTTATTATTCGGAAAATATTGCTCTTAAATAAATACCTTTTTTTTTTTTAAACTAATATAAAATATTCGATTATAATAACAGGTTTAAAAATATTCATAAGAACATCGCAAAGAGTTTTTACGAATGTGTTAGTGAAAAAGTAATGTACCGCCATTATTCGTTTAAATAAGTTTCGATAATAATATCGATTTATCGTTTATAAAAACGAATATTTCTTTATATTAAAGTAAATTTATATATACATCGGTAAAATTTATATTGAAATACATTATCACCAAACCCCTATCAGAACCTAATGGTGCATAGGCCAGTGCATTGTTAATTTGAATGTATATATGATTTAAATCATTATATAGACATAATAAAGTAATAATTGCATACAATAAACATTAACGTATGCGAGTGTATAAGTCCTTGTTTACACCTTCAACTTTAGTAAGCAGAAAATTAACTATCAACAAAATTACCAAAACAATCAAATTATACAAAAAAAAAAGATTTTTTTTTGTACAATTTGACTGTCTAGTTTCGGCTACAAAATGTTTCCCTCTTTAGGGTTATTTAACAAGTAAACATACATAATACATATATTATATATTCAGTTGTGTAAGCAAATACAGTGGATTACAAAACAGTATTTTTTATTCTCAAATAAAAATTATATATTACGATGATCCACAATATTAGATTTACAAACATCTAAAATAATACAATGACATTATGTTCATCACCATCAAACTCTTATTCGCACCCAATGGTGCATAAGGTACTGGAGGTGCAAGTAATGATGTACCGCGGGAAAATTCCCGAAAGCGTAATTCCCCGGAGCAGGAGTACATTCCTCCACATACCCGAAACCGTTTTAAAGACTGTGGGTCTTCCTATCGGTTTTACTCATTCAAAAAAACAATATTTTGGTCAATAAATGAGTAGATCTTTTGAAATTTCTAATTTCGTATATTATTTCAATTCAATTTAACTTTATTACGTTCACTGCCCCTTTCACTGTGAGTTTGAAAGATTATATGGAGGGTCTTAGTCGGATATTGTCATTCATCCTTATGAACATACATGTGTATATTGCAAGCATAAATGGTAGCAAAAACGATATTTACTTGTATCGCAATAAATTCGAGATGCAAGGCGGTAAAATCTCCGCGGTATTTTACGGTAATTTTCGATAAGAAATGAATATGACGTACTAATTTTTATTTTTCGAAGATGCAACAAATACAAGTAGCTTTGTTTTAGGACACGTTACATGACAGTGAAAACCAGGTTTAGATCCATCGGGTGGTTTTCAAGATTTATTATAAGTATGGGACGTTCAAGGTCATTCGGTGTGTACTTTTTTAATTTTTTTGACAAAAAAAGTGATCATATTTTGAAACTTAACAGGATCGGTGGACATAATGCCCTTAGCCCTCCCGTGCCTAAGGGGGGTATCTGGGGTCCCCCAGGTAGCATATTTGTTCAATACCTTTTTTGTTAATCATCATATTGATTTCATTTTATGCATAACTCTACTCCATTATGTTACAAATGTATCGAAGATATTAAAATATTTTTCCGCGGAACTCTTTTAATAATAATTCACATTTGTCTTTGTTTCCCCCCCGCGCAAACAGCATGCATCACAATTCATTTGCTATTTGCTCCACAGTTTAGTGATCTTTGATACTTCGGTCAATCCAGTTTACGCGAGTAAGATTTTGCATGCTAAGGGTGTTTAGAAAAAAGTATTATTATGACTAATAATTTCAAATAAACATAATTTTTATATTTAGCTATCTGTATATTGCACATTGGATTTTGCATACAAAGGTGTTTTTTGAATAATAAGTGATTTTTTTAAAATTTATAAAACCTTTTTTTACTTCACCAATCTCAAAATGAGTAGAAAAAAATTGACGGATGATGTTATTGAGCAGCTTCTAAACGATACGGATATTGAAGTGTCTTCCAGTGATGACAGTGATTTAGAGTTAGAATCTTCAGATGATGTTTCTGAAACAGATGACTTTGTAATCGAAGATTACGATGAATCTGATTATTTCGACCAGGATAGTGTTAATTTAGAAGAAAACAGCCAAAATGACGGAGAAAACGTCTTCGCTTCTAAATCGGGTTACCAATGGAGCAATATTCTACCTTCTACTTCAACAACACGTTCCCATAACATAATTAGTCCTACGTCCAAATTAACTTTTTTTATTTTAATTTTGCATATTATATAAATTTTTACACGGCGTTGTTCGATTTTTGAGTTTTTATTTCTTGATTATTTGATTTTCAAGTTTTTTAATTTCGTATTTTAGATTTTTTAAGGTCTCGAGTTTTTTTTTATTGTACTTAATTTTTTTTAAATCGATTTAGTGATTTTTCAAAGTTTTTTTGCCATGGAGTTACTGTGGAGTAATAGAAATTACTATTTTGTATTATTTTTAGTCGTCGTATTCTGTAAAATTGTATAATATATCTACCTATGTAACCGATAAAAGGAATTCGTGCCGTGTTATACTTTATTGTATTTTATTTGGGAAACATACCAACAATTTTAAACACATTAAGATTGAGCTGTGTGATTTTTTTTCTATATTATTTTGTAAAATATTATTAGTTTTTAAAATTAATTCAAATAAATTAACAAACACGCTGTATATGGTTTATAACTCGCTCATCCCTCTCCCGACCGCCCGCCGTACCGCCCCGCTAGCTAGTGGCGTAATTTCAATCAGTGGTATCCAAAACGTGGCAGCGGGAGGAGCGCGCTGCCATATAAAATATTATCGCAGCAGTATTTTATGAAAAAATGTATGAATTTCGCAGAAAACTGGAAATAGTATGAACCAGTTTTATAAACAATACCATGACAATTATAAAGACATTTTTTAAATATTTTTTTAAGACGTATTTATAGCATTTTAGCTGGGGTATTCGTAGTACCCCCTCGGAATTTTTTCACCCTCAGGCTCCCAAAGGTTAGTAAAACCGTGTGTGACCTTGAACGACCACCGCTCATGCCGCAATTAAAAAAAAAAAAAGTTTTTTTGCCTTTAATTACGTCCCTATAGATTTAATATAAAAAATATGAAAGCCTAAGAAAATAAAATTTATTAAAAATGTTCATATATTTTTTTTCTTTGGACCAATTCTTTTCAAGATACACGTTTGAACATCAAATAGAGTTGATCGAAATAGCGAAAAAGCGGTATTTGTACTAACTTTTTACTAATTGTTTGATAGTCAACCTATCAAAAGTCATCATCATCATCATCATCATTCTATGTCCGCTACCTAGTTGGAGCATATGGTGTTCACAAAGATCCTCCAAAAGCAAAAGAAAGAGCAAAAGTCGTACGGGTTTTGGGTATGTCATAATTCATGCTTTGGGAAAACCTCGTACGGACATTTTGCTGAGACCTCTCCTCATTGTTCGACCAAAAGCGTGTAAGTGCTTCTTTTAGGTACAGTTGTCTCATATCCAGCACCTTCATGTATTGGAACAGCTGTTTTGACGGGTATGTTGGAGGGTGCCGGAATATTATTCTCAATAATAATTTAATGATGTAATCGTATGTGTGTATATGAGTACTTACATTTATATTTATATTTTTGTTTTTTATTACTTTGTTGAAATTTTTACATATTTTTGAATTTGGATTTTAGGCCAGAGCATTCTTAACAATTTTAAATCGATTGATAAGGTGGTTGATAGCTTTCCTCATAAAGATTTGAAAAAAACAATTATTTTTTGAAAATCATTGTTCAATAAGTCAACTTATATTCACTACACATTGTCACATATATGCACACCCATACATGAATACACAATATATTTAGTAAATACACACCCTCACACAATATATTTAGTCCCCCTCCCTAACATGTACAATAATACTGATACATTGTAACAAGTAGGTGCTTAGCATAAATATTATTATTGTACAGTAAAAGTTATCCTCATAATGTAATTGTACACATTATATATAAATGTATATATTTGTACCGACATATTGAAACCATTGTATAAATTCCATAATGTGTTAATAATGTGGTTTTATAGTACATAAATTTAGAGTTAACTCTAATGGACCGGTGAAGTTTACATATTATATTACATGCTAAGTTTATCAATTAACTATTTGAATTTTTTAAGTACAATATTGTAAGGGAAAAAAAACATAAATGAAAGTAATTAAATAATTAAAATCGAAGTAAAAAAGTTATGTTAAAAGTTTCTAGTTAGTATTTACATAAATGGAAATAATATTAACATTAATAAAAAAACTTACTTAAAGTAATTAAAAAGTAAGAGTTAAAATAAAAAAGAATAAAAAAACATGATCAAGTGCACAAACCATTTTTTTTAAAGGTAAAATATATTTACGTACCTACATATTTCAAGGGATTCAAAAAACCGATGAAAAGCAACTTAAAAAAAAAGACAGTAAGTTTAAGTTAATTTAAAAAACATCTTCAGAATTAATGTTAGGAAGATAGAAAATATCAGTCTAGTGCGTCTAGAGGGGACATGGTATGCAAGTAGATTAATTAGTTCTGGGGAATCAAATTTATTATTTACAGTTTTGTAAAGCAGGATCTGATTGAAGATATCTTTTCTGTGTTTCAATGAATCAAGGTTATGAAATTTTAAAGAAGTTAGGTATATAATTTGGAAAATACAAATGAAATTTGTATGTATATTTATATATATACATGATCCCGTAACTTCGAATCGATATTCGAATATTCGAATCGATACTTTAGTAATGAAATAGTTCCGCAGTCCCCATCCCCTTCTCACACACACAAATACAATTCTACTGACTATGCGATGTCGCATGGATACGCGCTGCACATGTGAAATGGGCCTATATGTATGTGGGTACTGAGTACCGAGCTCACGTTCTAAGATGCCTTTTAACGTCTCATAAAAGATTTTTATCGCAGCGTAGTCTTGAAGTATTAGCAATTTTACCCCTATCTGCATGTTTAATCTTAGTGCATAGTTTTTCGTGTAAAACTTTACCTCTTCTGCATACAGGATTTAGGTGGGTTCTATACAGGGGTAGCTTTTCAGGTAATACAGGTTGGTTAGAAAGTTATTGAATTAATTGAACGAGAAACATACATGAGCTGCAAGTGAGTTTATTGATTATGCATTGATTTATTTAAATACTAGCTTTTACCCACGGCTTCGCTCACGTGATACAAGGGAGAAATGAATCAGGTAACTAATAAGCTTCGTCGTTTAGCAAAAGACGTTTCCCGATGGAATGATATATTTTTTCGGTATAGAAAGTATCTTGATCGATTCCCGGTCCTCCAACTATCGGTATGAAAATAACACGACTATCCGTTTGGTCTATGGCAACGTCGCGTCGTTGTCTGTTCACAAATCCAAAATTCAACTACAAAACCAAAACGAAACTAACCACAGACAAAGCAAGTCAGTTACAGAAATTCAAGAAATTAATTTAAAATTGATTCTTTTTGACATTCCACATTACGGCCTACTCATTGTTGATAGGTATATTCTTACATCTAAGGGTATATTATATTTTTCAATGTACTTTTTCTAATTCGGGGTGAAAAACAAGTGTCCTATTTTAGATCTCATCTCTTCGACTATCCCTATGCAAAAAATATTTCAATGAGGGAGTTCAGTGGTTTAAAAAAAATAAAATGTTAATAGACTGTTAAACTAAGTCAAAATTATTTTTTTTATCGGCGCTACGATTTTTCAAAGTTTTGTATTTCTGAAATAACTCCGCGTGTAACGTCAGAGGTTCATTTCCGCTTATTCTCATTCAGTTCTTCCCATTGGTCCAGAAGCGACAAGCAGACCGGAAATCTTCCATAGCTCTTAGATTAAAGGTTGATTCACATGAACCAGTGACGTCATTTAAAGTAGTGCGTTTTTATCAAAATATATATATATTTTTTTTTCTGTACATTTTCAAGAAACTTTGCCTTACAATTTAATGCTCTAATTTTTACCCCGCGTAAGAAGACATTTTTTGTATCCAATTTCCCGTAGGGCTGAAGTTCCTCATTGGTCGCAAGACATGAAGAAAACACAAACAAACAAATACGCTTACAATAATAAATACCTAATAAAAATAATGTGTCCTCACTGGGGTTACCCGTGCCGAGGATACTCAACAATATACTTTTTTATTTTTTTTACATGTGAAAATATACAAAAAAGATTTAATATACAGAGAGAAATTACAAAATGTAAAGACAGTTTTAAACACCACGTATTTATGTTTAAATATCGTTTCTGTATACATACAATGTTTTCAGTATGTCCAAATGTTTGTAGGCAGGCTGTATTTCCTCTCTAGGGAGTTTTTCTGATCTAATTTTGCAATTCAGCCTGTCTACAAACATTTGGACACACTCAAAACTTTGTTGATTAAACTAACTGGTATAAAAGAAGTGTTAAAATTGAAAAATTTCAGTTCAAATTTTCAGGCGTTGCCTAATAGGTGAATTGGTTCAACCGAATGAATCTCACCTACATGATAAATAAATATTTTAACGAATTTACTTATTTCTAAATACATTTGTATTTTCTTTTTTCACAAAAGTCAACAGATGGAAGAGTTGAGGAAATGTGGATGTTTAAACATAGGCAGAATGGTGAATGTTACACATTATGTAAATGGCCCACTTCAGGCAATGACAGGCTATAAGCCCTGTAAATGCCTAGACCTATTCCCCTCTCAAAAATGTTTTTCTCTATTTTGCAACAAATTTAGATCTGTATACCTAATTTATTTATATGATAAAACGCACAATAAAATTACAAAAACATAACATAAAGTATACGTTTGTAGAGCAGGTGATTTAATACTGGTTTGGGCAAATGAGACAATCCACTTATCTTTTACCCAGCTCCAACATTCATTTTTTAAAGCTTTTTTTAACATTTTCTCGTTTCCTTTTATAATGGACAGTGGGAGTAGGTTATAGACTTTAATAGCATAATACTCAAAATCCTTTTGTCCGAAAGCGGTATAAGTTTGCATTTGTTTAAGTTGATTTTGTGATGAGGATCTAGTGATTATATTATTTGTATGTGATGTATTGTAGGGGTTATGTCTTTCATTTGAGTAAGAGTAGTTTTTGAATCTGTAAGTGAGTATTGTTTTAGCGTATGATTGTTATATGGATTATATTAGCATGGGCTGTCTTTGGTAAGCTCTCATATATCCTAAAATCTCCGAATTATTTACATTATTTAAAGAAGAAACTTTTTGATGCTTGTGTTCTCCCTGTACTGACATATGGCTGTGAAACTTTTGTGTTCACGAAAAAAATTTTACACAAATTATCAGTGACACAGAGAGCCATGGAAAGGAGAATGCTGGGTATTTCGTTGAGAGACAGAAAAACCAATACATGGATTAGAGCGAGAACAAAGATTACCGATGTGGTCCATAAGGCTGCCAACCAGAAATGGAGCTGGGCTGGTCATATAGCCAGAATCACAGACTCTAGATGGACCAAAAAAGTCCTGGAATGGCGACCCAGAACGGGTAGAAGAAGTGTCGGCAGGCCTCAGACAAGGTGGTCTGATGACATAAGACGAGTAGCAGGAAGTGGTTGAATGCGGTTGGCTCAGGATAGGGAAATATGGAGACTAAAAGGGGAGGCCTATGTTCAACATTGGACAAGAGACGGCTGATGATGATTGTTTTGGTGTCATAAGTTGTGATTTATGGAATATTTCTTTAGTAGATGTCTGTATCGGGACTATAAGTATTATTTTAACGATGGATTTTTGTGCAACAAATAATACACTATTTAAAACCGTATCACTCGTTTATAATATAAGTATGGAGGATAGATTGATTGATTGATATTTTAACTGTGATACACAATTTATTAAAATGACTTCCTCGACTATATGGATCACATATTTATTCGGCAAAACCAAATGCCGTTTAAAAACCGCTTACACGAGGACAATATAATAAATAGGGCAATATTGTCTTGTCCCAGCTCAGCGAATAGCTACCACCGTGCAGGACAGGACAATACAAAAATTTAGTAGTAGATTACACGTGAGTGCTGCGAAAATGAATACACGACAAGCGAGCTCGCGAAAAATATTATTGTTTTTATACCAAGATGCATTGGAATTGTTAAAAGACGAATTAAATAATAAAAAAATCGCGGGAGCGATACGCACGCGTCGAGCCAAGTCGCTATTGTCCAATTGTCTTATCAATTAGTGTTTACACGAGGACAATGCGGGCGCGCGCGGTGGTGGGGGTTGTAATCATTGTTCTGCGGAGATAGCCTGCCCATCCATCTCTGTTACAATGTCCCTTATGGCACCAGAGAAATTATTTTTTTACACACTATAGATATTTATCATTGGCGAGTCTCAATCGTCTCGTTTCTTACGGGAGCTAGGACCTTACAAAAACCGAAAAAAGCTCCCAGTTTTATCTGCCATCTTCGGACGTCTGGTATACAAATGTGATAAATAATTTTTAAAAACGGAAAAAGTATCGACACAGAAAATTTCATTATCTACACACAAAAAAAATCAGTTCAATTTTGGGGTGCGGAAAACGGGACAACGAAACCTCGATTTTGTTGATTTTAGTTAGGCACGGTCAGTCCGGGGTGCAGTTATCGTATCGGGGAGACATCTGCGAGAGAGTGACAGAAAAACTATGCTCAATTACCTATTCATCAAAATGATCCGCTACCGCATATCTTCTTAAAATAACAAAAAAAACTTTTGACCATGCAGTTAAGTTATAGGTAGCCTGTAGTTTGGACGGTGGTTGAGGCGATCATGAATATGCTAGGGAACTACGGAACACTCTGCGCATTGATGGCTCCATTTGGAGAAAGTGCGGCGATCACCAAATACCGGGACAATTTCATTATGATACAGAAATATGCTGCTCTTATTTTAAGTCAAACAAACGAAAGTGAATATTTTTCTGCTTAGATATTTATTTTGATTCCATTCAAATTACCTGTAGTAATAATATTTGTCTGATTTATATAGCGCCATTTTTGTGAAAAAATTACCTGTTAAGAGCCCTTGGGTACTTTTTAGTTTATTTACGTAAATTTACATTCGAACTAACCTAATATTAACAATAGGGTATTTTCATAAACTGTATTTAAAGAATATAAATATAAAGTATTTAAAGAATATTTTTACGATTGCGAGCATTTTACTATAAAAATCTGAAACGAATGTTTTCATTTATAATTTCCTATATAAAGTTTGATAGAAATAAAACGGCCCGTAACTGGCCAAAAGGGTTGATGACGTCACGTGTGACTTATAGATCCTACGTTCACTCAAATCCTATACTGAGATACTCCGACGCGAGCGGCTTGTGGCTTTTTATTTGTTTTTTATAGTTAAATTTCGTCTTTTCCTTTGCTTTTTTTTGTTTTCATTCATAAACATCTATGACATTATGACTGACATTGGTTTTTTACAAGGAAAATCCGATAACTTGCCCAAAATAGATAGATTCATGATGGGTATTTTTTTCTCATCCAATACAAACTTTTTATGTTCCGAGTATAGAAATGTAAAGGCCGCAAGGTAAGGAAATATATAATGTTTGCTTCCAGAATGTATTCATTTAAATAGTTGTATTATTTGCATGTACTATAAATGTACCATTGTTTCGCGTACATTTAATGCAAAATGGAAGTACCTAACGTGACTTTGACACACACATAATCCATAAAATACCATTGCTTGTAAACATCTCTGTTGCTCGAGTGCGTGTTAATGCCTTTTTTTTTTATTAAACGTGATTTATTTATTAATATATCAGCTAGGGAAAATTACGGAGACAATGCCATAGGTTACATTCAAGTAAAACGGACGGGTGATATTTGAATGGTAAAAGGTCAAGTCACCCCAGAACATAAAGTTAGAAACAAAGCGTACTCGGTGACGTTGATTTGCGATGAAGTCTAGGAAATAATAGATTCCTGTTGTAGTGCAAAAAAAAAAAATATAAAAATGTAAATTGATATTTGTAAATGCAATAAATTTCACAAATAAATAAAGTAGGTTTTCATACAGCAATTTTTTAGTAATTTTATTTTTTATTTATTTAGAAAACCAACAGTTCTACAAATTAAACTTAGTAACATAAGTACAGAAATATAAACAATAACGTTCAAAGAATAAACTATTTAAGTATTGTAGTACCTGGCAAGCTTTATAAGTGCTAATTTCAGTACTTACTGTAAGTCAATTTTTATAGTCTACAGTCTACATCATTAAATTTTTTTTTTGTACTGAACAAGACCTACGGAAAAAAGTATAGTGGTTTGTTTTTTAACATCTCGTTTCATAACGTTCAAATGCGTTCAATCATTTTTTCATTAGGTACTAGGAATGGCCAAAAAAGCTTTATTTGGCGTCTTCACCGTAGTGTTTGTGTAAACAGAACTTGTATCTTATAACTAAAGACATTTTATGCGCGTTAATTTGTTAAAACAGTGTAAAACAACCGATTACAACAAAAACAACACGTAGGCTATACAAATTCGTATGAATTTGTTTGAACGGTCAGTCAAATTCGTAACGCGTGACGTCACACGCCCATACGGCATCCGGAGTAAATTTTGGTGATTCCAATAAGACCTCATGTATCATGTATTATCGTCCTTTTTTGTTAATTTTAAAACAAAAATAATTTGAAAAAACATGAAAAGGCCCTATTGGTTCTAGACAGAGGGGCCAGCAAAGTCAAAAGCACGATCTCCGAACCTTGTTTGGGCAACGCCGGATTTCGACAAGGTCTCCTCTGCCTGAATCAAATGCTGAACTAAGAGTGTATTTTCTTTGACATGTATTTTCGACAAGAGATTTTAATACTGTCCAGCAAAGCTTACATTTTATTATTTCTGGGATTTTTAACCAATGCAAATCTTGAAGACATCGTGAAGTGTGATAATATTTTTTTTACTAGTAATAAGCCTTGCTGCCGCATTGAAATCAGATTAATGTTTATCAGTTTGGTATTTTGGGAGATTTGCTTGTATTCCATTACAATAATTTAGACGCGAAACGACACATTGGTTGCGTCTATTGGAATATTTCACCCTACGGGTTTGATTATCTCTACATGAGAGAGTGCGGGTATTATCCTTGGCTCTATCCGACCGAGTTTCTCCAGGGTATGCTCGACTACAACAGTTTAGAGACTAGAAGGAATGTGTATTTGACTGCACATTTTTATCGATTGTTGCGCGGTTTTGTCGATAATCCTGAGATTATGATGAGCATTTGTTTGTATGTTCCTGATAATTACCTAAGACAGCGTCAGCATAGATTGTTTCATATTCCGATATACAGGACCAACCTGCCGATGATTATGCCTGTTGGAAGGGCGACCGCTATGCTGAACTACATCGCTCTGGATATTGATATGTTCCATGTATCCGAAGGGGTGTTTTACGGAGCAGGATTCTTCGACTTCCTTGACATAAGTCTCTTTCATGTATTTTTTTCTTTTCTTTTTTATAATATGTACGCATTTAGTGTATGTTTGTAATGTATATGATTTATTTAAATAAATAAATTGAATTGAATTGAATTTGTCGGAGATAAAAGAAACCAGCACTTACCATTTCATTGACCTTAGAATAAAGAGAAAGAACTGAATCTACATGAGCACCCGGTGGTTAGTAGGGGAAAAATCACAACCTGTGATTGAAATTGGAGATTGGTCTAAAAGGTGTTGTCGCTGTCAGTATAAACACTGTTTAGATGGATTAAAACATACATAAAAAAAACTAACGAAGATAGTTGACGCAGGGGCCGATGCGAAAAAATGTTTCGGAGACTGAGAACTAAGAACGCGAATGTTTTGTAGGCTTTCAATGCTGCCCTTTCATCAGCTGAGAAGCACTACGCTAAGGGAGGTGTGTGATGTAACGTGAGCGCCTATTTTGCTATGTGCTGCGTGCCACGTGGTGCACGTGGCTTATCATCATTCGTTCCTAGGCGCACAAAATCACCCTTGGTGTTTTTGAAGAACTCGTGAAAAAGCTAACATCAAAACTATTTCTGAATAATCTTGGATCTTAAATTTAGGAAAAGGGATATGGAAATCTAGACATTTACAGGGTTTCTTTTATATGAGAGTTGATTATTGTTTACCTTGCTTATAATGCTAAGAATATTTACAATGCGAATGTTGATGGATGCAGAAATAGAGGAAGACCGAGAAAGAAATGGCATGACCAAATCCAACAAATACTTGAAGATGGACATGTCAAAAGTCGGAATAATCGGCGCGCGTGCATGAGAAGATTTATGAATGTAGAGGAAGCGAGATCTGTATGCAAATATAGATTGTTGTGGCGTTCTATCCTCTCTGCCTACCCTTACGGGAAAACGGCATGATGGTTTGTTGTTGTTTTTTTTTTAAATTTAATTTATTGAAATTTTTTTACATAAACTTTCTTCTAAACAATTTTTAATTCCCGCCAAACTGCAAAAGCAGTTTTTTGCAGGGATTTCTCTCTTTAAACATTTTGGTAACACAATATAATAATGTTTACATAGAAATATACAAAATCTTAAATATATCAATAAAATAAAAGTTTTATAAAATTAAATAAAAGTAAATCAAGTCTTTTTTGATACCAAAATATATAAAAAATAATAAACAAGCACTTTCTTGACACTGTTTTAAATTGTTTGGTTTCCCCTTTTTTTTTACACTCTAAACTTAGAATTTAAGAAATGGATTTTTAAAACCAATTTTACTTTATTTTTATTTATATCACTATTCTTTATTTCGTTCGGGAGTCTATTTACTATGCGAGGGAGAATATACGCCCTGGTCCTCTCTCCATACGCATTTAGAGCTCTTTTTTCTATGAAATTTCCTGTTGTTATAATGCACAACCTAAAAAATCATATTCTATTAAATTTACTTACATGAAAAACTTTACAATGTTGATATGTTTAGAAAACATATGACGCGAGGATCGGGTGCGATGTTTCGGTCGTGGCCTGTTTTAAGAGCTCTCCGCATTTGCTCTAGTGACGAGGAAACCGCAGAAAGCTCGCCAGGAGAAAGGCTGACTGTTGTCATTCGTCGACATACCTTCCGATCAACTTGAAGAGTGTTCGGTATTTAGTGTCCCGCTATCATTGCTACCTTATAATCAGGACCGGTTTTAGCACTACCAGCACGCTGGGCGGGATTTCTACGACGCCCCCTATATTCCACCCCTTTAAACCCATACGAAAAAAAGGCTCGGTTTATAATGAAATAACCATTTATTAAAAAAATACTAATAAAATTTTACTTTTCTAGCCTTTCCATCGGCGAACTCTTTTATTAAAATAGTAAAGTTTATGTTTTCCGCAATTCCGTTTTCGATTGACAAAGATGCCAAATTTGTCAATCTATAAAGATATTGTTGATTGTAGATAAGTTTTCATCAGTTTAAGCTTAGGAAAATTTCTTTTCCCACTAGCAACCGTTACAGGTATAGTGATCAATATTTGCAACGCTATCCATACATTTGGATACAGTTCTTGTAAGTTGCGATCTTTGATAAAATTTTTTAACAATGACAGGAGTAACCGCATTCTGATCAGGCAAAAATTATTTCAGATTATTGAGTTCATCACACAACATACAACCATCTATATCGGATTTAGAATCTTCTGTTAATTTCAATTGGAGATCACCACAGAGTTTAAGAAAGTCTCTTTTTTACATTGAATAGAAAAAACCAAGATTCCGAGTAGTACTCGTTTAACTGTTCAAATCTTTCATTGAGTGAAATTGAGATAGTGTTAAAAATTACACTATTTATAATTTAACGTTTTAGATAAAACTTCGATTAACGTTACTCAAACGCAATTTGCAACGTTGCGCGGATCATCTACGTCTGTTTGTTATTTTTTTCAACAATTCGAATGTCATAAGTTTGTGCACCGGTTAATGAATGAGCTGAGCGTTCCGATTCGTCAAAAATAACGTTAACTAAGTTTCTAACTCAAATGTTAAAAAGAGATAGATTATGTGTTTGTCTATGGTCGGGGATTCCCGGTAAAATGAACAGCAGACACCTCGTTTATAGACATTTAGTGTTGCCACTATAGTGAATTTGTCGCTAGATTTAGGAAATTTACGAGTAAGTTGGACTCACTCGGTGAGCGAGACGATAAAATGGGGCGCCTGGAGCGCCCCTTTATATCTGGCGTCCTGGGCGGTCGCCTAACCGCGCCCTACCCTAACGCCGCTACTGCTTATAATATTGCCTTTACTATATCTATCATGTTTAATGTTACCTCTATTGACGAACCCTATGAGTTATCTCTATTTGCATATTGTGGCATTTGCAGAGTCTATGACCTCATAGTAAAGATGACCGAGATTCGCTGCATTTGGTATATGCAGTGCCCTATGATCATAAGCATATTATTATAAATGTGGCATAGGATAGTGATTAAAAGAGAATTTCGACAGAGTAGTACGAGTACATAGGTGAGCCGCGTACCTACATCTATATGATATCACATAAAGTATATACCATGGCTATAATAACATTATACCATCGGAGTTAGCGAGGACTGATAATCTCCTAGTGTGTGTGGTTCGCTATTGGTTTTGTCTGAAGTTTACATTCGGTGAATGGGTAAGCCACAAATATTAACTAGGAACTTCCTAACTACAGTCCGCGGTTCGTGCTTGCTACTCGCTACTTGGCAGTTAGTAAATGGTACCTCGATTTACCATTTGCCATTGTGGAAGTTAAATATGCGGCGTAATTATACAAATCGACTTCAATAATTGGTAATCAAGTATATAATTTATAACCGAAACGTATATTAAAAGGAACTTTATCACAAAGAAAAAATACCCACTGCTTATGAATAAAAAATTCAGCTCGTTATTAAGTTATCTAATACTGTTTTTATTTGGAAGGAGAACATAGTAAATTAAATAAATACATTAATACGTAATTTTGAAAACTGTCTTGACATTTCGTTTGTGTGTATATTCTCACATGTAAAAAAAAGGGTCCTTGGCCCGGGTAACCCCAGCGAGGACACATAATTATTATTATTGTTTTTGTTAATTAATTATATTTATTCATACATACATATATATATATATATACATACATATATATATATATATATATATATATATATATACATAAAAATAATAACGTATCCGTAACTCTATGAGAGTAATGTAATGTTTGTAATGTGAAAAAAAAAAGTAAATAAAAATATGAACAAAAAAAATTCTTTTGGAGAAAACACCAACTTTGTGACTTTCATCGCCATTATCAAATGGATTATTTATACTTTTTAATCGAAATAACAAATCCAAAGATTTTAATAGTGAAAAGTAATTTGACGAATGATTTGAAAACAAGCCTTTAGTTGGCGTCAAAGTAAACGTAATTCAAATTTAAACCCAGTAGACCTTCTTTAAAAAGGGATAAACCTTTATTTTTAGATCAGTTCCTATACCTAACCCCTCCGATCACGCATTGGTTCATCTTACACGTTATGTGTCTTGAGGGAGATTCAACGAGATAATATATTTCTTTTCGAATAATATGTTTTCACGGCATGTTTTGTGCACCTTCGTGTATGGTTAATTCGTTGTTTTCCCCATACAAATCCATATTGAGTAAATTCATTGCATTTAATAACAATACGGAGAAATATATGAATACTCCTTCTATGGGCGCAGGCAATCATTAATCACAGCAGACTAAAGCGTTATCGCCTCTGACAGGTAAAAATGGAAAAGAAATTAATGATTCCCCAAAATAAATGCACTGCTTTTCTACTCTCGGGATTTGGGATGGTTCGTTCCGTCCGTCTAGATTCTAGATAGGCATTACACGGGTAATGGGTATCCATAATATTATACTTTGAAGGGGATGGCGTCACACGGCATTGCACACTGAAAGCAAGATGGGCGACAATAATTATTATTCTGAATGATTGAACATTAAATAAAAATAATAAAGTTTTTGATCAAAATAGAGTAGGAACCTACGTATGAAGGCAGTACAGTCTGATTATAAGTCGTAGATAAAAAAATAATATTTCCAACACGATTTCAAAGTAAAATTACGTCTGCTCTGCAGCAATAGAAATAATTTTTTTTTTTTCTTTTTTACATAATATTTTTGTTATACTCGTATTTTAGTCTGTACTTCAAAATTGAAGATTCTCTTTTGCAAACTTATGCAAATTATCGAATATAGTTTCCACGTACTAAGAAAAACAGAATAGCATATTGTGCGTTTGCCAAGATTTATACGAGTACTTTTTAGATATTATTATATTAAAAGAAAATCATTAACTCGTTACTTTTAAGATTATTATTTTTTTTTTCTTCTATAAAACGTTATATTCGACCGCCAAATGTAACGCTCGTAAGCTCTACGCGAAGTTTTGCTATCAACTTGTGAATCAAATTGAGATGTCAAAATGTGAATATTTTCTCTAGAGAAAGCGCATTTTCCCTATCCTGTGACATCCCTCGTGGGATGGATAGATTGGATAGTTATAACAATATTATATCAGTGGCGGCCTCCGTGGTGTAGTGGTTAAGACGCTTGACTCACGCACGGAAGGTTCCGGGTTCGATTCCCGGTGAGAACGCAAAAGCAATTTCTGTGATTTTCTCAAGCCTGGGTGTTCTGTCGTTCTGTGCTGTAATTCACTACTGTAATTGTGCCTCCTGGCCGGTTGTACAAAGAAAATAAGCAAGTCAGTCGTTTAGTGAACAGAGATCAGGGTTTTTGT
Organism: Micrasema longulum; assembly: GCF_059751315.1. Taxonomy (NCBI): domain Eukaryota; kingdom Metazoa; phylum Arthropoda; class Insecta; order Trichoptera; family Brachycentridae; genus Micrasema; species Micrasema longulum. The sequence goes on from NW_028278331.1 coordinate 663,492, forward strand.
ATTGAGGATTTAAGAAATCACAAATATCAAAAGAAGACGGAGGATTCAAAGACTGTAATTTATAAAATGTTTTTTAATAAATGGTAGGGTAACATTATAATCTACTTAGTTTAATAGATCAGTAAACAGTTTTATGGCTCTCACGACATATTGATTGGTATGGTTCTAAACAGGCGGCCTAGCGCATTCGGGTATGCAAGAAAAAAATTGAAAAAAAGTTTAAAAAATTCTTGGTATGGGTACAGTGGTGTATTTTTCATAACTTCCTTCCAAACCCTCTGTTTCCCACTTGCCGATAAGCCTTAAAAATACAGGCTAAGTTGGTTATTCCCTTTAAAAAAAGTTTTATAGGCTGTGAAATGTTAGTATATATATTATGTCTAAATTATCTTTATATATATAATTCCTCTGTACGTGTGATGTAACTGAACTCCTTCTAAACGGCTTAACCGATTTACTTGCGGTTTTCAGAGAAATATAGATCTTTGCGCTGTGCGTGTTCGTAGATATAAAAATCTTCAATCTAATATGTAAAAAATAAGTAAGGAGCATAAATGTCTTATTTATCGATCTACCAGGGTTACATTAGAGGAGAATGCATTTACAAAAAAATGGAAAGATTTTTGTTTTTTTGTTAATAAAAAAAAAATTTTTTGAATGTTTACAAACAGCATTTGTTTTTTGTGGATCTCAATCAGATTCTTTCCTTACATTCCTTACAATTTCTATCCATTTATTTCTTTTAACTGGATTTTTGGTAATACTAAATTAATATTAAATTCAATACATTTTAAAACATCGTATTCCTACATAAGTACACCCCTCTGTTGGTGAAAAGACCGGAGTTCGACGTTAGCAAAAAGAATGCCATATTTGAAAAAATAAACAAATGATGTTTTGGAATTCAACCATAAACAAGTACCTAGGTACCTACTTGAATGAAATATTTGAATATTGTCAATTTTCAGTTTTGGAATTAATCACAAAAAAGTACCTAGGTACCTTCTTATCACTGAAAAGTCTTTTTCCAAGCTAATAGCAGGCAAACCGGGCAGGACAACGTCTGTCGGGTTATTTATTAGGTCGGGTTAGTTATTTATAATATTAAATATTTTGATTTATGGGTATCGTCAAACATTATGACAAGATTTAAATTAAGCATGGTCATCTAATGGAGTGCATCATTCAACATCATCATCATCATTCCATTTCCGTACCTAGTGGTGCATAGGGCACTGCATTTGTACTCCAATCGTAGCGTATATTGATCGTTTTTGTTACATGAAGGTAAGATGATCAGCCTTAGTCCAGGGATTATGAAATATTCTAATGTTAAAATACCCTTTTAGAAAAATATTTCATGTCGACCATGCCGGGAATCGAACATCATCATTCACACACAGAAAAAAAATTGCCTATTATGTGCCATCGATTAATCTACAACTGAAATGTAAAATTATTGTAACTAGTTTTCATTTTAATATTATAGATTTTGATAAAACACGACGAAAATTATGTCTATCTCTGTTATTTATTTTTCCCTTTTTTGCAAATAAAGTATGAAGAGTACATAGAAATTGATGAACGTACGACATTTATGATTTTTTTTACTTTTGCCTTGAAATGGTGATATTTTACGCGTTTGGTGGGGAATCTTTGGAATTGAATTGAAGACTACAGCCTTAACTCTTGTGTGGCTGTGATGTCACACTAGTCGCTATACGATACAAGACTTGATATGTCTCTCTCATTTTTTAAAATGATGAAGTTGTATTTTTTTATAATCTTCAATTAGACATTTTCCCACCAGATTTGCAAAGTAAAATTTGTATAACTGTGCTGGATTTTAAAAGAAAAAATATTTAACCTTGCTACCCGAAGAATGATGTTCGCAAAAGCAATACATCTGTATTTGAGAGAGCACGAAGATAGAATACATAACAAGGAAGACAGAGACGCTGTTCTGTAGCCGCCATAGCCGATGTTGTGTGAAACGTGATGGGGGACGCGCGCGTGAGTTATGAGCGGCGAATTTATGTTTTTTTTTGTTGCTATAATAGGGCTAAACTATAAGTTTATTTTTATAAATTATGGAAAAGGAATTAATAAACCGTATGTCTCCATGTTTTTTTTAAATGTCTGAACTTTAAAATATTCCGTCTTTTGCTTGTGGTAACACGATGTTACATCACCGCGCGCAAAAAGGTTTTTTTACCACAGTCTTTTAAGAGTTAATATTGTATGCACATAATGAGAGACAAGTATATTTAAAGCCTTTATTATTTACATACTATATTAGTACGAGTAGCTATGCGTGAGATTGCATATTTGCATGTGAATCTGCATATTTTGGCAATTTTACAGATCTAAACAATTGTAGCCGACCTAAATAATGAAACGTGCGGTTCGCATAAGCCTCAATTAAACTCTGAATTGCCAATGATATTCCAGCATAAACTTAGAGGGAAGTTTGAAATATTTCACTAAACAGACTTGGCTTCGAATCTTCGTTTCAAATTAGTAATTTTATTTATTGGACGGGTGAAATTTTTCCAGAGACAAAGTAAGCCAATAGCACCTTAGTTCAAGTGTTGCCCGGTAACCTCGGTGAATGTGGATTTTTTTTATTTAAACGCCCTGTAGGCTTTTACATGTTTAACATATATAAATATAAAGAACAGACATGCATTTTACACAAAAGTAGCAGAAATTAAAAACGAATTCATAAGAATAAGAAAATAAAAAATATAAAAAGTCACCTTACATATTAGTAAAAAATATAAGAGTATACATAAAGTACATACATATATATTGCAGTAGAGAGAACAGAAGTACATTTTTTCCCATCGGTTATATTAAAAGAATCGTGAAATTAGAGGAAGTTAGAAAAATAGTGATTAAGAATACAAATTAATAAAGGGTACACAATTTAAAACAGCAGAATTATTTATGTATTTAAATTTGAAGATAATAAAATGATATACTGCCGTTTAAAATTCAAGTGTTATATTAAAAATATCTATATCATTTGCGTATTCATTTGCTAATGCATGATTCTCCTTATTGGCGAGTGTGCACTATGGTTTGTTGTAGATACATTTACATAAAAGAGTTTATTAAATCGAGTAACCGGCCAGGCACTCGCGAATTAATTAGTTTTTAGTTGGGAACAGTCAAATATTGAGTTCAATATTTTAAATACAAATAACAAACCATTTAATTTCTTTATATTTTATAATGTTTGTACATGAAAATGTTCATTCTTGATTATAAATATATTGGCTGATAGAAGGCACATGAGAAAAATCCATCATTGTTAACATGAATAAAAACGAAGATTGTTTAAATTTTTCTGATAAAAATAAAACCTTAATCTAACAAAAAAATTATGTTGCATATTTTCACACTTGTTTGCACGTATGTTTTAGCCGTCTTAAGTTGCATGTAATCCGGTCTTTAAAAATAAGTGAGTATAATATAATACGTATAGGTAGATACGGAGAGGTTATTTGGTTTAGAGATTCGTTATAAGTATAAACCTATTTGATGACACGACGTAAAGGAACAAATCCCAATGATTGGTTCTCTGTAATACAATAAGGATTACATCCATTGTGGGGCTTGAATCGTCCTTAATCCTTTTGGAAGGTGCTTCGACCACAATAGGACCGTAAGAATCTGACCGATTTTCTAGAAATTTATTTTGAACAAAGAGATTCAAGAACCCCCGATATGTACACTTCGGATTATGGCATTATTAAATGTAGACGACATTTTGTTATGAAGCATTTTCCCGTTCTTCTTGCGATATAGGTAACTTACCACTGCAGTGTATTGTATCGAAAGTATTGAGGTTATTTGAAACATCAATTTCATATTAGTCGCGATTCCGAAAAAACCTATTTTCCTTTTCGCCTGTTCTAGTTTGATGCACTGCGCACTGACGGCAAACACCAGTTTCAGCATCATCTAGAACAAGATGAGACACGAGACATGAGACATGAGACATGAGACATGAGGCACGAGGCACGGATTGAAGAGAGAGAGAGAACAAGATGTTTATTTTACGAAAATAAGATGATTCAGGGTGTTATACGACAAAATTAGATTTATTTAACCTCTTGTAAATAATAGGCGTTAACATAAGTTGTGACCATTCTTAAAAAAAAAAAACAGTCCAACCAATCCAAAAAAATGTTAAAGTTACGCGTCTTTTGAAAGGAATTTTTCTGCTCTAAAATAAATTGTGTTATAAGCCTTCAAAATTGAATGCCAAGTAGATGAAAGTGAGCCTTTTTTGACACCTTCTGTTCGCGTTCAATCGAGGGAATAAAGCTGCCAAAACTGCTCGCAATATTTGCGTAATGTACGGTGAAAATTCTACGAATTATTAACTAATTTGTTTCAAAATAATGAAGGAGAATACATTATTGGCTAATTTATTGTACTTTTTTTTATTGTGTCCAGTTGTTCTCTTCATTGCAAAAAAACGAACACAGTTTATAATAACACCCAATACACATTTTTTCATTGCCAAATGATTTTTTTTTTCCAACCAGCCATAATAATAAAAGGTGTTATTTGTATAATTTAAGTTAAAAAAAATATCACATGCGAGAAAAAAATATATAACGAAATAGATACAAAAATGGAACTAGCAATATGTTCATATAAATGAATAAATATCGATACTAGTCATCAATGAGAAAAGGCAGTAAAAAGATAATGAGATGAGAGGAAAATAGGAGAGATTAAGGAAGAGAACGGAAATGTTTCTTCAGGCGCAAACATCATTGATAGTAGATGGGAGATCACACCGGGAAAAGGGATTAGAATTAATAAGACACCTTACTTCTTCCCGATTCCCGAATCGAAAAGTTCTTTACGAATACAACGACGCTTTTAGTCGCATTTACGATTGTGAAGATACTATTTTTTTTATAAAACTCTATAGTTAATAATTTTGATACAAAGTATCGATATAACTTCTTAGTTGAGTTTTAATAATTGTTTTTTTGACCAACGGCGCTTTCGCCTGTTAGGCATTTTATTAATAAAGAGATTAGAAAACTGTACTCAGAAGCGAGAAGATACTTTGTATGAGAATTAATAACACTATAAGTGCATTTTGGGAAAATAAAAAAGGCAAATATGTACGTTTTGACCTCATTTAAAAAGTATTTTATTGCATAAACGATTTAAATACGAGGTAATGTTCCACAAGAAATTTCGAAGCATTTGATTTGATTATAGCAATGAGCGGTAAAAAAAATATTTCGGTGCGAAAAATGACATAATGTTTTTTAAGCAGTAATACAATATCTAGAGATCCAGATAAAATAGGAACAATCGACATACCTACTGTGTTTTTACTTATGATTATTTACAGTTTTATTAAATTTGCACGAAGTTGATAAATACTTAATGATAAGAGTCATATCTCAAAATGTGTCAGCAAATAATTACCATTTTAATATTATGTTAATAAAATTTGTATAAAACCACTCACCGACTTATCTGTCTACCGGTTTCGAGACGTAACCCGTCTCTTCGTCACGACAACAACACTACACCAACATGCAAATACCACTACACACCTTCACCATAGTAGATTTGCAAAAATATAAAATCGACATGCAGGTTAGACACATGCTTCACTACGCCACCACCCAAAGCACGTAACATAAAGGTAAATCAGCGGTCTACGATTAAGTAAAAAATGTATTGATGGCCTTATAAGTTATAAGAAACATAAAAAGGGATTTTTTTCTACAAATGTGGGAATCCAATCCAATATTGGATGTTCGGATTTGTACTAAAGATGTAAAAACATCCCTAATCCGGCCGGAACTTTCACCCGTAGACAATGCCATTAACGTTTTTGCCAATTAGTAAAGACGCTACAAAAACATTAATGAATCTGATTACACGTTACATTATACTAAAGCAAAGTGAAACACTATTCCTGTTATTGGATGATGGATACAACATAATAATTCATCTCACCGAAGTTTTCCCTTGGAAATAGTAACGTGGGATATTATTAGTATTTATTTATCATTTACAGTTATTGTAAGGCAAATAATACCACAATAACACAATTATTTTATCTAGTTACTAATGTCAACATAATATTGCCAAAGATTACTTAACTAATTAAAAGTAAACTAATTATACTACAGACAAAATAATTCATAACAATGATTAATTACATATTGTAATTTTTGAAAACATCATAATAAAACGAATGTTTGATCACAGTAATTACTAAATATAACTTTCGAAGTACCTATGCAAACCTTTATAATTAATCGCCAAACACATTTGCGATGAAAATCAGGTAAACGGCACGACAGAGACAAATATTATATTTTTTATTTATTTGTTCATTCGCAAACAATAGACTTACAAATTACAACAGGGATGGAGAATACCTTAAAGAAGGGAATATGGAAATCTAGGCATTTACAGGGCCTATGACCTGTCATTGGCTGGTTTAAGTGGCCACTTTACACACTGTGTTACATTCATCATTGAAACAACTTTCCAATTTTTAAACAGAAGAAGTTTACAAAGTTTTTTTTTATTTATATTTATTCTGCTTGTGTTAGAAAAGGTTTTAGGCGTATTTATTGTTGTGCTTTATTTAGTTATAAAGGTGCTAATCTTGCCTTGTTTTTTTGTTGTTCTCAATATGTGTTATTTTCTAAATGTTAATATTATTTATGTCCCGAATTGAGTTGTTGTAACTCCTGGGAATGTAATTCAACGTATTGTACTTGTTAAATACTTCGTGTTATATGATTTATAAATAAAAAAATTGGAAAGTTGTTTGAAAATTGAAAACAATTAGAAGAATTTAAGGAACGTGGATGTTCAAACATAGGCAAAATGGTGAATGTTAGCCAGTGTGTAAAGTGGCCACTTACATTTTTACATTTTTGTCATTTTTTTGCACCACAACAGGCCAGGAGGCCTAATTACAGTGGTGAATTACATCACAGATCACCCAGGCTTGATGGTGAATGTTACCCAGTGTGTAAAGTGGCCACTTACATTTTTACATTTTTTTCATATTTTGCACCACAACAGGCCAGGAGGCCTAATTACAGTGGTGAATTACATCACAGAGCACCTAGGCTTGATGGTGAATGTTACCCAGTGTGTAAAGTGGCCACTTACATTTTTACATTTTTTTCATTTTTTTGCACCACAACAGGCCAGGAGACCTAATTACAGTGGTGAATTACATCACAGAGCACCCAGGCTTGAGAAAAATCACATTTTAATTTTTGTGTTCTTACCGTGAATCAAACCCGGAACCTTCCGTGCGTGAATCATGCGTCTTGACCACTACACCACGGAGGTCGCCAGCCAATGACATGTCATAAGCCCTATAAATGCCTAGACTTCCATATTCCCTTATTTATGGTATTCGCCATCCCCGTTGTAATTTGTTAATCTTAATGACTCCCGACGCCGCCGCCGACGGGGTGAAATCCAGTCTTTTGTCTACAAACATTTGGACAAACTCAAGTATTGTAACAATAGACTCATTTACATTTATTAGGACGGATAACATATGGCAATAATAAAGTACAACAAAACATAATTACAAAATAACACATAGCACATCAGTACAGTGTAGAAAGACAAACATTTGGTTTAAATCATCAAGGAGTTTCCAGTTCTGCACCACTCTATTAAAAAATAATTTTGTCCTTGAGAGTCCTGAACACTCAGTGCGATAAAGCAAAGGTGCGAAATTTGCGTTCAAAATGCCATACAATACATGTGCCAGCCAGGATTTGTAGACGGTACCACCTGTTTCATGTACCAATGAGTACAACATCGTATGTTAAAAATGCTTTTTTTTTGTAGGACTTTTTCAATGTACAATACAAAATTTAAAAATATAGATTACACAAACATCACTCTGTCAGATTTAAAATTTACACTAAAAATGTATTATGTAACTTAGTAGACATTATAATAATAAATATGTACATCTCCCCTCCCCTCTTTATCCTCTCTTCAAGCATTTTTGTCCTTATCCCGTCCAATTTACAGTAACTTAATGTTCTTAAAATGAATATTTAAAAAATCTTTGATTATTGAGTACATGAAAATAACATTTTGACATGTATAAATTGTATGTATTTATTTGATATGTAATATATTTTCTTTACTAACTTTGTATACTATGTGGAAATCTGTTATTAGTTCTGAGTTTATACACTATATCTGTTTGCTTACTAAAAATATGTATGTAGAACTGTTGATTTCCCTAATAAAATAAAAATAAAAATAAAAATAAAAAATAAAATAGGAATCACAAGAGATCACTATAACTATACCGACATGGAACTTTTCCTAAACATAACCAGTCTCTCACAACGTCGATTTTATGCAGATTTAATTGGCATGTTTAATATACTTAATAGTTTATTTGATGTCCCGGATATTCTCCAACAAATATCTCGTAATGTTCCTTCACGTAGACTCAGAAATAATAAAATTCTGTTCCTCGGTCATCATAAGACTAATTATGGTTTCCATGCGCCTCTACCCAGAATTATTAGATTTGTAAATGAAAATCAAGATCTAAATGATTTTTATCGCAAATTGAGTTTTTTTACAAATAGGCTGAAGAAATATTCCCAATAAATTCACTGTATTATTGTAGAATTAACCTGGATTCCATAATGCCTGTCTATTGTATTAACTTGTCTTTGCTTTTCTTCGTTGTATTCCTTCTAATATTGTTACTCTATTATTATTGTTTTTCGTTATATGATTTGTTTTAATTGGAAATTGTCCGTAAATTTGTTAAATAAATAAATATGATTGTAATATGAAGACGAAAAATATTTTTCATTGATACTACCCATGTTACGAAATTTTTCAATGACTACGATTGAATCCCTCGTGGCTGTGGATAATTTCTAAACTTATTTTCAAAGGCGAGTTGGTGAGAATAAATGCCACATTAACCGCTAAGGGCGGTCTTTTAAATTCATAAATTTATTTAATTCCTATTTTTTAAAAACTTACCGCGAAATTGCCTGGATCCGTTAACATCATCCATAAAACGATTATCCTTTCATTTTAAGGGGCGATTTCTAAAGTAATGTTAGATTTAATCTTTCGATTAAATTACTAAGTATGGAAGGCTTTCGTTCTTAACCTTCGTTTCGAAAACATTACTTTTGATGTTTTGTCAAAGTTAAGTACGAGTATGTTCACAAAGAACTGTTTAGGTGTTTCTTGCTTTATTTCAGGTCGTAATAATAATATTATGTTGATATGGTTTTATTTTTTTGTTTACTATTCTTACTATTAATATGTATTTCATTGCTATGTAATAATTCTTTTTTTGAATACTCTGTTTTACCTCTTATGTATATACAGGCCGGTTTTAGCACTACCAGCGCCCTGGGCGGGATTTCTACGGCGCCCCCTATCTTCCACCCCTTCAGACCCATACGAAAAAAGGCAAGGTTTATAATGAAATAACCATTTATTAAAAAAATACTAATAAAATGTGGTGCTATTCTGAGCCGGTCTCGTGGCCGTAGAAAACACGTTATTTTGTGTATTTTGTATCTAAATACACGAGATAAATAGTTTTTCTACGGCCGTGAGAGCGTTTGGAATACCAGCCCTGGGGTGATATTCCGAAAGCTCTCGCGGCCGTAGAAAACACTTTTGTCTAGTGTATTTTGTATGTAAATACACTATTTAAAAGTGCTTTCTATGGCCGCGAGATCGGTCCAGAATAGCACCGCTTGGGTGGTATTCTGAACGCAAAAGCGCGCGTAGAAAACGTATGTTTATTTCTTTATTTTTAATTGCGAAAAAAACAACAGTTTTTAGATATATTTTATACAGAAAATAATAATATATTTAAACGAAAATTGTGAAAACAGTCAATATAAATTTTTCACAGTGGTGTAAGCTATTGATTAAGTACATTATCGGTATGAAAATAAAAGCAATTTAACAATTAAGAAATGTTAGGCACTTAGAAGTTGCAAATAAAATAAAAATACATACATTTATAAACAGAAATACAAATAAAGTAAATAGAAACAAGACAAATTTAAATTTAAAGAATATGAAAAGAAAAAAAAGTTATGTAAAAATAATGTAAAAGGTACAAAATATAATGATGAATATACGAGTACTGGTTACGCCACATGTCAACACATTGATATATATTATATATCTAGCACATTTGCTAGGATGAGGCGTTCGGATTTGTTTACTACCTACGGGACCCCGGTTAAGATGTTGCATTTTTCCTACCGTGGGTACCTATATTGTTCCGGCGCCAGAACAACGACTGAACCGACCGTGTGCACATGTGATTTCTCATATTGTCATCGCGATCGCAAAAAGATATTTTGCCATCAATAATTATTAAATCTACCGTGTGTATAATTCGTCAAGTGCCCCTCCTTCCTGACAGCAAGGTTGGATCGGATCCTGACAGCCGCGACAGAAGTACCAGTAATAGAGGTGCCAGAACCCAGAATAAGGTAGGAATTGCAATCATTGTATTTAGGGTTCTGTAGTAAAGTGAACAAAGGATAACGCATCCAACGAATCAGCAGTTTTCGAGCGTGCGCGATCAAGTGCATACATAATTACTGACATCGTATAATTAAGCGGGTGTACTGTCTATAAGGAATCTTCTATATTTCATATAGGAGATATGAAATGATGTTTAACGAGTATTTACGTACTAAATACACGCTAACAGAGCGATCTCTTCGCGCGCAATTCCGTTCAGAATACCGGCCCTTGTATAGTTTGTAGAGCTCTGTGTTGAATCTTTACCTCCGTCTGACCATCTTTAATGGGTCCGAAGATTCTGCAGAAGGTTTTTCCTTTCGAAGCAGTCTAAGTTTAAAGTAAAAAGTGAGGTCAATAATATCATAATGTAACACCTATTTAAAAAAAATCAATATTTCGTTGTTCCTGGACTGGGACCTAAAGCATACGACTGATAACCAAACCTTAATGTAACAGATAATCGAGATTTGCTGCCCTACGCATCATCAGGAGCAGGTGGGGTAGTGATGGTGATGATGATTACTATTTAATTTACACACTCGTAAATATACGAATAAATAACCTTGAGTATGATAAAATTATATTTGAGAATTAGTTTGTTTTTTATCGTAATATTTATCGAAATTCAAGAATCCGAAAGAGTTTTCATCCACACAGCTGACAATGTTAAGTCGGTGTTAAAACAGTGTACCTCCACCCCTAGCACTAATCACTTTGGTGAATGCTTTACAAATTAATTTAAGTTTGTAAACTAAATTTCTTAGATCTAAATTTGTTGCAACCGAGAGGGAAAACATTTTTGAGAAGGGCATATGGATGTCTAGGCATTTACAGGGCTTATGATCGGTCATTGGCTGGTTTAAGTAAAGACTGTGTAACATTCACCATTCTAAGTTTGGTAATGTATGCAAAATAAAAAACGTTTATTGGATTTTAATTCTACAGTATTTTGTAAAATATACAAGAGGGTATATTGTGACGCATTTCGCCTTGTTGAAACTGTTCACAGTTTGATAATGTCATAAAAAGACGAAACGCGCCACAATATACCCCCTTGTATATTAAAAAAAAATAAAGTAGAATTGAAATCCAATAAACGTATTTATTTTGGATATATTTGTCAAATTTAATATGGAATTCTACCAATTGTCTACATACATAATAATTTCACCATGTTTAAACATCTACATTTCCCCAACTCTTTCATCTGTTGACTTTTGCAAAGTAAAAGAGCTGAAACATTTATCAGGCGGGTGAGATTCATCCGGCTGAATTAATGCACCTACTAGGCAACGCCTGAAAACAATTTTCCAATTTTTATACTTCTTTTACCAGTTAGTTCATTCAACAACGTTTCGAGTATGTCCAAAAGTTTGCAGACTGGCTTGATTTCCTCCCTAGGGAGTTATTTAGATAAGAATTTGTTGCAACAGAGAGGGAAAACATATTTGAGAGGAGGAAATCCAGATAGTCGTCAAACATTTGGATATACTCAAAATAAACAAACAGAGTGATACGGCGTTCTATTCTATACGCCTACCTCTACACTAACACTCTCCACTATTTTACCTAAACGTTTGACTGATTAATATAACTGAGATTTCAATGTGTTCCTCTTTTATATAGGAGAACAATTAGTTTGTTATGAATCAAATAAAATGGCCGGCGCGCCGCGGGGCCAAGACCCAAGACGCGCCTGTTCAAAATTTAAGCCGTCTTAACAAACCGCATATTTCAAAATTATGATAAAAGTATTTCCTTTATAAGAATTAAGCTGAGCTCAGCAATGCTTTGCTGTTACTAGATTTGAGTTCGTACACGTATGTGGATTAAATGAACACAATCGAAAGTTTAACATCAATTATTGTATTTAGTCCAAATTAGACATGTACGTACACACTATTATTTTTGTGTATCGGTTTACATACATTGTGAGGACAGAGAATTTTGATAAATAGGTATTCGGACTTCGGACATTGTTTTCCTGTCACTGTCTCGCAGATGCCTCCCTGATACTGTGCGAAAAAGACAACTGCGTGTCAGACCTTTTGTTAGAATAGACAAAATCGACATTCCGTTGTCCCGTTTTCCGCACCTCAAAACTGAACCGATTTACTTATTTTTTTAGACAGAGTATCGGAATAAAATTTTCTGTATCAGTACGATTTGAGTTTTTCAAAAATAGGTATATTTGTATACCGTGCGCTCGAAGACAGTAGATAAAACTGTGCTTTTTTACGGGTTAGGATGGTTCTAGTTCCCAAAATAAATCATGTTGATAAAAACGAATCAAAAGGGACACGTCAATGGTAAATATCTATAGTGAAAAAAAAACAGTGCTCTAGTGCCATAATCCGGAGAGAAAATACGTGAATTCGTTTTGTATTAAGAAATGTCGGATCACGTTTCGTCTTAATATAAACATTTATTTATTTATTTACTCACACTTTTTATCAAAATACAATTCCATGTTCACTTTGCCCAGCTAACAAGGGTACATACCACGTTCCAAGCTAGGCAATTACATTTTAATATATTATAATAGTTAACAAATTAATATAGAGCACAGAAAAACAAAATATAAACTTATTCGGATACACATTTTGATTCATATACATACAGACATACACATATATACACACATATATATAAATATACACATGTACATACACACACACGTACATACACCCATGCGCATACTCATACATACATTCATAAAAACACAGACAATTTATTTATGCGAAACTTCATGGTTGTCATCTATAAATATATATTTTTTAATTTATTCATTATTTTTTATATTTTATTTTTGACATCCAGTAAGAATCTCCAATCCGCGGCATGCATCAACTTTTCTGACTTCCTACGACCAATTTCATGAAAGAGCGAGGTCAACACCTTCCGTAACTTGACAACACTCCCGTCTTTCCACGATTCTGGAAAAAGGTTATGGACCTTTTTGCCTACGTAATAGTGTTGTCTTGATGCCAGAACAGTGTTGACCCCTTCACTTAGTATCAGATCCCTATTAGAGTATCTTGTATTATGGTTGTGATTGACGCTTGGGTAAATGTCTCTATTTATGTGTGTAACCACTACCGTTCTCAATATATACTGTTGAATAATATTCAGTACTCTGAATTCTTTGAAGAGCAAGTAACTTAGATAACGAAATGTTTTTTTTTTAATGACTCGGATTAAAGATTTCTGTGCAATTGCTACAGGTTCAAGGGCGGTTTTTGTGCAAGCTCCCCAACCAATTAGACCGTAAGTCAACACAGAATTTGCCAGTGCATGGTATAGGTGTTTCAAGTCCGGGACTTTAAGTATATTTCTAAGTAGGATGAAAAAATGAATTAAGCGCTTAATTTTTGCAGTTATAGTTTCAATTTGTTCATCCCACCTCAAATACTGGTCTATAATTATTCCAAGATATTTTATACTTTGAACACTACTCAGTTTTTTGCAGTTGCAAAAAACATTATTAAGAATACTTACAAAACTTAAATAAAAACCCTTCAAATAAACGTAAAAAAGATGTAATAACTTTTCATTGGTTAGTAGGTACTAGGTAGTCTAGGTACCTAGGTACCTACTTGTTTATTATTGAATTCTAAAACATAAAAGAATTCGTTTTGAAATACAGAATTCTTTATGTAAATGTTAAACTTTGCTCTTCTTACCAACAGGGGTGCACCTGTATTTAGGAATGCGGTTTTCAAAAATATATTTAATGTCAGTTGATATTATTTTAATATTACCAAAAATCCAGTAAAAAGAAACAAATGGGTAGAACTTATAAGGAATTTAAGGAGATAATCTGATCGGGATTAATAGAAAGCGAATGTTGTTTGTAAACATTCAAAAACAAACTTTTTGTATACACTTTTTTTAAACCCATTTTTTTATTATATGCGTTCTCATCGAATACAACCCTGGTGATGGATAAAAAAAACATTTACGCTCTTAACTTTTTTCGACTTAATAAACTGAAGATTTTTACATACGCTCGAGGCAAAGATCTATGTTTTGCTGAAAACCGCACGTAAATCGGTCCAGTGGTTGTTCAGTCCATCGAGGACACACATACAAACATTGCCTTTTATATATATTTATAGATGATACTGCGCAGCAAATCTAAATATTTAAGAGCTTTCTTACTCAGTGCACAACCGTCTAAAAATAATAATTAGACGAAAGTACATCTTTACAGCTTCAAAACTAAAATACAAGTACAGAGAAAATGTATTATATTTAATAAAAAAAATATCCATGTGCATACGCGATAAGACAATCGGAATACTCTATACACTTCGATAATAATTATTACTATCCGATTTATACAGTTCCTTAAATAAATGATTGAAAGCAAAAACATTAAATTTCAAGAAAAAAAACAAGCAGTATCAAAAAGTCAAAAAAATGTGGAACGCTTCACGATTTTGCGTGTCATCCTTGCGCAGGGGCCATGCTAATCTTCTCTGTATCGTTCCAATTTTAGTATATGTACTGCCGAAGCGAGTACGTCAGAATTCAGAATTAAATTGTATATATAGTGCATAAACTAAAATATTTCGCAAGCGAGTTGAAAATATGTGATAAGTGGTTTGTACATTGGATAAAATTTTGGTTAACGTTACACAGGTCGGCCGCTAGATGGCAGTAGTAAAACAAACCATATATTTAAAAATTGATTTATATTATTTTGTTTATAAAATAATATCTAAATTTACAATAAATACTACCATGTTTAGTTATAACATATTGACTCTATACGCCCAGAGGGCTTTTACGTGACAGGTATGAAATAAAAGTTAAAAAGTTTTATGGTACGACAAATAATATGTAAGGTAGGTAGTAGGTACTCATCTATACACGTAGATAAGTACACAATTAAATGTGTATGAAAAATTAAAACCGTTTAGGGAGAAAAAAATTAAAACCATTAATTGAAATATATTAATACAGTATGCATCTTCTTCTTGTTGATATCACGTTGATGTTTGATGCGTGTATTTATTACATGGCGAAAAAAGAGTTTAACTGACTGCACTTTGAATACACGATAGAACTAATTTGATGCACGACTGGGTTGACTTGGTTGGGCTGACTCTTTAGGCTCACTTGTTTGGGCTGACTGGCGTTACCACTCTTTGTAGGCTCTTTATAGTTTACGTTCATTTGACATATATTTATTAGACGTTTATTTATAAACTCCATCACTGGCAATTCGTGTGTTGCTATGAAATATTTGTTTAAAATGTTGTTACATTGAATTTAATTTTTATATTTATATATCTGTTATATTTGCTAATCGAGTACAAATGCAGGATATAGGCCCCACTGCACGCGGATAAGGAAATGATAATGACGATGATTTAAAAGAATATTTATATTGGTCATTTAAAAAATAATATTTTGTGAATAAAAATCTCACGCACACCTATAAAGTTTTCAGCTGCTTTAGTTAACAAAGATCAATTAATGAAATAATGAAGGAAATATGAATGTTCTAACAATGAAAAATGTTGCGCAGTGTGTAGGCACAGTAATCACTTTTTTTTCAACTGATAATAATCAAAACATCTATAAATGCCGAGACTTCGAATGATATTTTTGAAATGTTCTCTATTTCTGTTATAACACGTGCACAATTGTATAATTTCCATAAATGCGCATAATCGCTTACCACTTTTCTATGCATGCCGATTTCGAATTGTATCTGTCAGGACACTAATTTCACTAACATGCAAATCCCGGACGAAGAGACGGGTCTGGAAAACGGTAGACAGAAATGTCCGTTAAGCTAGGGTTTCCTAGGACAGCGGTGCCCGTATCTTAACGGCCGTAGTGAACGGTGATGCGGTGGACAGCCGTCGTAGTGGTGACTAGAGAGTGGTTTTATTTTTTAACGGTGTTATCAACATCGTTTTCCTAGGAAACCACTCTCTAGTCACCGTTACGACGGCTGTCCACCTCATCTTCTTTCACTACGGCCGTTAAGATACGGGCGCCGCTCTCTTAGGAAACCCTAGCTTAAGTGGGTATATACAAATATTTAGCAACATTTAATTAGTGTTTGACCACAATATCAATGCATAAAAAAACAAAGTTATTTCATTGCAATATATTGAATTCTAAAAATACAATATCAATACTATAATGTCAATGAATTTTCTGCATATTACTCCGATCGATATTTAAATATATATTCTATAATGCTTCAACTACCTGCATTCCGCTATGCGCAGCGCTCAATTCACGAGAGATCCGTTTCCACTCTTGGGGCAACGTCCGGTTTCCGATTTTCTTAAGGTCTTAAAAGCCACACTTCCTTTCCTTGTCAGAAAATGGACATTGCCGGAAGAGACTAGTGCAACGGAATTGTACATTGATACATGGTCTACCTAATGGCATAGATTAGTGAAGATTTTTTGTAGGAATTCGTTAAAATTTGTATGGAAGGAACACTGAATGAAATTAATGTGATTTTACTGTATATTTCAGTAACTAGATAAAATGTTGTGATGCTCAGAAGTTTATCACGTCGATAGTCCGAAACCAACATTAAATCCATATTTTTTTTTTATCAGAACAGACAAGTGCAGCGTGAAAGTTAATAAACATAATAATGCATATTAAATGTAAACAACGAATGTCTTGAATAAGTAGAAGAATTTGTGTATCTAGGAAGCATTTTTTCAAGAGATGGAAGACTAGAAAAAGATGTTGAAAGGAGAGTGAATGCGGGCAACAAAATGAATGGCGCACTAAGCACAGTAATTGCTAATAAAAATATGTCAATCGAAGCTAAACTGGCAGTGCACAACAGAGTTTTAATCCCAACACTTATATATGGAAGTGACACATGGAACTAGCAGAGGAAGGATGAAAGCCAAGTGAACGTGATTGAAATGCGATCTCTTAGACGAGTGTGTGAGAAATCAATGTATGACAGGGTTACTAATAATAAAATCAGGCGAGAGTGTAAATCTGAGACGAATGGACGACGAAAGAATGGTAAAACAAGTATTTATGGCGAAATGAACGATAACGTGAGACGAAGACGACCAAGGATAACGTAGCATGATCAGATAAACCAAAATCTTAAGCTTGTAGCAGACAGAACCGAAGGGCATGTATGACACGATGTATGCATGTGGAAGAAGCTAAGAATGTATGCCAGGATAGACGTGTGTGGCGGTCCATTCTCTCTGCTTACCCCTACGGGAAATTGGCGTGATGGTAGTAGTAGTAGTTATGAAAGTTATGAAAATTTTGTGTCCATTTTACGTTTCGCGGTGCGATAACATTGTCTTCTCCTTCAATACTTTGATAATGACACTACAATTCTTTACTAAGGGTATGTAAGATATTTTAGATTTGCTGAGTTTTTTATACAACAGACGAAACAGCCACTCTATTCCCAAAACACGGGTAAAAGCTGCGCTTTTAGTGCTCAGTATTTACACGTTTCAATGGTTTTTACTTGAATTTACTGTTATTAGGTGTTATAAATATATTTATTGTGATTGAATTTCATTGACATTTCTAGTTGTAACATCAATCAAATCATAATAATACTTCGCTTTATTGTTATAGTTATAAATCCCGAGTTCAACGACTATGATTTATGTTTTAAACTTAAAGAAAATAAAAGATTTGACGTTACTTACAATGCCTATTAATTTTACACACGACTAATGCAGTGGATTTACAGTAAAATACAAAACAGATACGCTAGCAAGTCGTAAACAGGAATGCCGGTGGAGGCGAGGAGGGGCGAGTGACGTGTTGCGCGTCCTTATCTTCTTTCTTTTTATATATATAATTCCTCTGTACGTGTGATGTCAGTGAACTCCTCCTAAACGGCCTAACCGATTTACGTGCGGTTTTCAGAGAAATAAAGATCTTTGCGCTATGCGTGTTCGTAGATATTAAAAACTTCAATCTAATATGTAAAAAAGAAGTAAGGAAAATAAATGTTTTATTCATCGATCTACAAGGGTTGCATTCGAAGAATGCATTTACAAAAAATGGAAAGATGTTTTTTCATGTACAAAAAAGTTTGTTTTCAAATGTTTACAAACAGCAATTGTTTTCTGTGGATCTCAATCAGATTCTTTTATTTAATTCCCTATAATTTCTACCCATTTATTTCTTTTAACTGGATTTTTGGTAATACTAAAATAATAATGAATTCAATACATTTTTAAAAATCGTATTCCTACATCAGTACACCCCTCTGTTGGTGAGAAAACCGGAGTTTGACGTTTGCCAAAAGAATGCCATATTTGAAAAAATATTTATTTTATGTTTTGAAATTCAACCATAAACAAGTACCTAGGTACCTATATAAATTCAATATTTGAATATTGTCAGTTTTTAGTTATGGAATTTAATCACAAACAAGTACCTAGGGACCTACTAATCAATAAAAAGTCTTTTGCCAACGTTCGGACAGGATAACGTCTGTCGGGTCCGCTAGTATAATATATTATGTAGGTCCATTGAGTACCGTGCGCATGGACATAACTTATTTTTTAAATTATAATTTACTGTCGTCATCACTTTACTCTTTGGTCCCAACACGACTTTTTAACGTCAACCTTCTCATCGAACTTTCGAACCTTCGAATCGAACCCGGGACCTCAAGCATGGTAAGCGCAGGTAAAAGATTAGGCATTCAACCTAATCGTTTTAGCGCAATAAACTCCGCATTATTATATTTTCACTGTATACATGTTTTTACACTAAATATACAGTAACATAAAACTACGTAAACTATTTGAACCAGTTAATTAACTATGAATTCAAAAACAATTACGCAAGAATGAAATTGGGTTCGGAATAACAAAATGGAACCTCCCGTGTCTCGTCAAAGCAATAAATTCAGGTTTCAATTAAAAAGGCGATATCTGCGTCCGACTATTTAGTCTACTGTAACGTTTTCATTCAGGATATACAAGTTAGTGGAAATGAAGTAACAAAGCAGAGAGCTGAACCTATTTTAAGGTTTCCCTTAACTTCCCAGCGGGACACTATTGTACCTCCGATTGATTAATGAACAACCCTGAATGATATTTACTTTCAGGCCGCTGAACATTAAAAAGTGATTTTTCATCATTTTCTTGTGTCAATGAACATACATTTCATACGAAATTAATCTTTGATATTTTCGATGGAATTTAACGTGACACTCGTATATAAACATATAACAACAGAGATGAAGAACATTTTAGAGAAGGTAATACAAAAGTCTAGGGATCTACAGGGCTTCTGACTGTCATTAGGTGGTTTTAAGTGGCTACTTTACACACTGTGTAACATTTACCATTCTGCCCATATTTTAACATCTTTATTCCTTCAATTCTTTCATATGTTGATGTTTGTGAAGTTAAAGAGCTGAAACATTTATTTATGCGGGTGAGATTCATCTAATTGAATTATTTCACCTACATACTAGGAAACGCCTGAAAATGTTATTTTTTCAATATCTGTACTTCTTCATGGACCCGGTCGAATTATCAACAATATTTTGAGTTTGTCGAAATTTTTGTAGACAAGGACCGGATTCAACTCCCCGGGGAGCTGTCAATATTAACATACAACAACAGAGATGAAGAACATTTTAGAGAAGGTAATACAGATTTGTTATATATTTTGATGATTGTTTAAAATATTATGATGTTACGAGATTTGCCAATTTTTAAACATTTTTTATTATTTGACTATCTAACAAAAAAGTAAATACAAAGTCGGTAAAATTGACATAATACCAAATATTTTATTATTGTTTTTTATTTGTGGATACTACGCTGGGCCTTAGGCATGTTCGGGAGTGTTAAATTGTAGTTTAATACGAAATAATAATAAATTTAAATTAAGAATATGCATGAAAAGACGTGAGAAAAAAATAAAGGACTTTTAGTGTTCATATATGACATGAGACTTATTTAGAATGGTTTATCACTTTGCAGTTTACAAGTTTTAATCTACTTTAAATTTGGAATAAAAATAAATATTCTACTATGTCTGTCAGGTTATGTATATTTGTCATCGTCAGCCTCGTGGTGTAGTGGTCAGCGCATTCACCTACCATGCAAGACGTCTCGGGTTCGATTCCCGACATGGTTGATATGAATGTATTAAAAAATGTGCTTTTACGCCTGAATATTTCATAGTCCCTGGACTGGAACCCAAGTTGTAAGACTGATCATCTTACGTTCATGTAACAAAAAAATTATCAATATACGATGTGGTTGGCGTACAAATGTAGTGCCCTTTGCACCATTCGGTGCGGAAAGGATATGACGATGATATTTGTCTTATATTTAGTTCTGGAACTAATGTGTAAAGTCTGCCGGCAGAGTATTATTAAGGCATTTTGGTGGCTATTTGTGTTTTAATTAATGTTTTTTTTTATATAAAACTTTGTATACATTTACAATATATAAACATAAAGCGGGCATATTGCCTTAAGGGAATTTCTTCCTACCCACCCGAACCGTTCAGTTTAAAAAAAATACATGAACATATTCTAAGGAATTATACTTTATCTTATAATTTTAAACAAAATTAAACACAAAAACTAACTTTTTATTATATAATTAAAAGACGAGTGATACTTTAATCTACAAATTTTGAATATCCAATGACCGGTTTCATCGCTTTGGCGATATCTAGGAGACTGGTATAAATACATTGAACTCCTTAGTAAAGATACCAGTCTCAAAGATGTCGCGAAAGCGATGAAACCGGTCACTGGATACGCCAAATTTGTGGATTAAAGTTTCACTCGTCTTTTATTTCTATAATAAATTACAATGAACTTCCATCAAGAATTTATACATACAAACTTAAATGTTTTACAAAAAAATAATTTAAAAAAATCAACACTATACTATGAAGAGAGAAGAAGATATGAGAAGGAAAGAAGAAAAAGAAAGAAATAAGTGGAACATTTAGATAGTGGCAATTTAATTTTGATTTAAATGTAAATAAAAAAGGCGCGTCTCTAACATTAGTGGGTAGATTATTCCACAATCGAGCAGCTACTATTGTGAGAGAGGTGAAGATGGTTCTATTGTGGTTTTAATTAATGTATTTATTCATATATTTGTACAGAATAAGTTATATTATAGTAAAAATGTGTGCAGAAAAAATATTAATCAAAAGTACACGGACAAATTAGGGAGTAAAAAACAAGGATTTACGAGTCCCAAAATCGTTAGAAATTATCGCTTATGAAACGCGATTTCCACAAATTATTCCCAAGTGCTCTTCATTACCCAACATATTGATAGCTCAGAGAGCTGTAATCGCCCAGTATTGTATAATAAAACGGACCCAAATATATGTGTAACGGATTAACGGATAGCTCCGTCCGTTAAACGGATTCGTCCCCCGGGAAACGGAAGCCGGTCGCTAACGAATCGTGGTCCGTTAATCGTCGAAAAACGTACAACCGTATTAGTGTAAGGTGTATTTTAATGTACCATTCACAGCGCGAGAAAAAACATTGTTGAAATACTAAACTACTTGACGTGAGAAAAATTAAAGGACATTTTGAACTACGAGTATTTATGATAGATTACATTATTAATTGAGTTTTTTATTGCGTAGGATGTAGGTACTAGGTTCGTTTACAAAAATATTAATTTACAGTGCACAATATAATAACCTTTTCACTTGCACTTTTTGATAGATATGTTATTTACATATTTTTTTGCTTGACATGAGGTCCAGTTATTACGGTAAATTACAGTACAGAACACCCAAGCTTAATGAAAAACACATTTTTTCAGGGTCTCAGTCATTATACAATGAGGACCACAGGTTGATTGAAGGAATTCAGTATTTATTATTTTTTATTTAAAAACACCTTTAGAGAACAATACTTCGAGTATTTAGTAACGTTTGGAGACAAAAATTGTTTTTTTTTTTTTTTTATTTTATTTTCAGTTTTTTTGTTTACAAAAACATTTGAGTTTGTAAGTGAAAATTCTTGATGGAAGGTCATTGTAATTTATTTTATAAATAAAAGACGAGTGATACTTTAATCCACAGATTTGGAATATCCAGCGACCGTTTTCATCGCTTTCGCGACATCTTTGAGACTGGTATCTTTATTAAGGAGTTCAATGTATTTATACAAAATAGAGGTAAGGATAGATACTTCAAAATTATATGAAATAAATTAAATAAAATTATTTTTATATTAAAGATTGTTATAATTTTTTTTTTGGGTTAGCTAATGAGTTGATACAATGCTATTTTAATGAGTTTAAGTATTTTATTTTTAGTGCCCCATCCTTCGTGGGTGTGATTTTTGTCAATTATGATTTCTGAAACACAAAGGGTAAAAATTGATTAGTAAATATATATTACAATCGGTAAATTAATGGAGAATACACGTGCGTTATCTGTTCATTAAGTAATTCGACGTCGGGTTTATTTTTTAATAATGTATAAATACATTGAACTCCTTAATAAAGGTACCAGTCTCGAAGATGTCGCGAAAGCGATGAAACCGGTCACTGGATATTCCAAATTTGTGGGTTAAAGTATCACTTGTCTTTTATTTATATTTTTTTTTTGTTTACATTTGCTTCATTTTTATTACATTATATCACTTAATTGCAAGACTTGTTGTTATCTGAATTCTAATTTTATAAATTTGCTTTTTATTTCGTTTTTAAAATATCACTTAAACTCTAAATTTCATTGTCAAATAAAAAATATTTAAAAAAAATGTAAATAGGGGCTAGATTTCTTATTGGCCATGCGCTCTGTAGCTGCAAGACGTTCTGTTATCTAGCTCATATATATCATAATTGTAATATATCATAATTGGAGACGAGGTACTAGAATCCCAACCGTCCATGCGCTCTGTAGCTGCAAGACGTGTTGGGATATTTATTTATTGTACAGGGCCCTTGATGTGATTTTCACAAAAATGGCGCTATGTAAATTATCCAAACATTAATTGATGAAAACAAAAAAATTACACATGGGCATGGCCTGTGCGTTGGTATACTAAATCTAGACTTCATTATGAAATCTATGGTGTAGATGCATTTATAAAATATAAATAAATTAAAAAAAGTGTATTTAATATTAAAATTTAAAGTTATATTCAGGTTGTTTTTTTTAAATACGAGTATAACTAAGTTAAAATAATAAATAGAAAAATAAAAACGATTTTCAGCAAAAAATTGCTAAATTAAAGTAGATAGATTTAGTTATTTTTTAATGACTTTTCTTAGTGGAACTGCATTTTAACTCTTATAATAAAATACCTTAACAATTTTATTCCACGTTTTGATGTATTTTTTTATGCACCACAACAGGCCAGGAAGCCCAATTACAGTAGTAAATTACATCACGGAACACCCAAGCTTGAGAAAAATCACATTATTTTTTTGTGTTCTCACCGGGAGAATCAAACCCTAAACCTGCCGTGTGTGAGTCAAGCGTCTGGACCACTACACCACGGAGGTTACCAAATATTATAATATAATATTATTTTAAAAATTTACCAGTGATCGGATTTTGTCGTGACCGAAATCGTCAGATTGGTGAAATTATACATAAAAGTGGAATAAAACTAAATACATATTTTTATTAGTGTAATTAAAGTAAGAAAAAAATACCAAAGCAAAATAAAGTTTATCTGGAGTTTCATTATTTAATTCTCAATGGCGGTTTCGTCGAGATTGACAAATATTTCATAAATCTTTTAAAACGGATGTAATATAGATTGCTTTTTTAGAATTTTCAATAATCTTAGGTACTGTCCTTAAAATAAATACAAATTAACAAGTGATTTATTTATTTATAAACGCCCGTCGCCATTTACTACAAATTGTACAACGTAGTTAAAAAGTAATAACATATAAGGTATGTATTAAGTTTATAAAACTCACATACATATTATGATGTATACATAAGCACATTATATATTTTGTATACGTTAGTATAAATTAATGAAATTTTTACTGTTTATAAACTAATTAATTTTTGGTTCAGTGGTTTTTGTTTAAATGGAAATGATCACCTGTTTTAATGATAAGCATATAGTATTTAAACTTTTTTTTTTTTAAATCACTCTTTTTAAATTTTATATTTTCGTACTTCTACTCGTACTTCTCGTACTTCTACCAAAGTGTCGCATCATTATTAATTTATTTATTTTTATCGAAAATATTCTAATTAGTACGTGAATGTTTTTGCGGGAATCTGGTCGTCTGTAAAACATTACATTAAAAAATTTTTTTGAACGCAAAATAAAACGATAAGTTATACCATTAAAAGTCTTATTTTTCTTCCTTAATCTCACATCGTTTCCCCCATCTTTTATTGTATTAGTTTTCTACCGGAAAGTATTGATTAAAATTAATTTATATAATTTGCGTTGCTATATCTATTTGGTTATTTTATTATATTTTATCAAGAATACGTTTTGAATCTTAAATTATATAAATCAAACGTTTATTTTATTGGTAGGAAGAAACTAACGTTTGGCAGTAAGCCCCCCAATGCGTAAATATTTATTACGCACAGGGAGGTAAATAAATAAATGAAATTGTTATGATCACAAGAGTTTAACTTAGGAAAATAAATTAAGGGAAAAATCCAATAAAAAAGGTTACTGGATTGCTTACATCGTTGCCAATGAGTAGGTTCAATGTTGTTTTTATATACCTACTATTAAAAAAAATATGTACCGTATTATCAACACCACGATTTTTTTAAGTATTGCAATTTTGAAATTACTGCGCCTGTGACGTCACAAGTTATGTACGGCGAGTTCTGTTGATTGGTGAGTTGGCTTCGAGTAAACCGGAAATCTATCAAAACAATCTACCATTAGTTGATTCACAAGAGCTCGTGACCTCATTCAAATTAGTTCATTTTCATGATTTTTTTATACGTTTTCGAAAAACTTTGCCGTAAAATCAAATGCTCTAATTTTTACCGAGTGTTAGAAAACATTTTTATATCCAATTCCCCGTAGCACTGAACTTTATTATGTCACTGACCACTACACTCACAATATGTTTTTATTGTTTAAGCCATTAAGTGTTAACTTTACTAATGGAATTAGCGCTTGCGGTAGTTTGGCGCCCATGACGTCACAGCGTTTGGCACCTGTGACGTCACTGCCGCTATCTCCGTGACGTGCGGTGGCCGAGAGGAGTCTTAGTCGTAATTAATTATCCCTACCTGATTGGTTTCCCGACAAATTCGGGAATTGACACTATCCTCCGATCTCTAAATTGGCCCCCGGAAGGTCCGTATGGGAGGGGAGGCTTGGTCGGCGATTGGCTCGCCGGTGTGCCCTATTATAGATGTAGGGCGCTCTGGCTATTATAATGATATATATATGTATTTATATATATATTATGGTTTCACACATTTATAGTACGTTTCTTCTTTTACCCTTTTTCGCATCTAATGTTACATTTTACATTGTCTGCGTTTGGGCGGATGAAGATAACAAATACACACATATATATATGGGATTTGCATTTTTTTTACCTCGCTTATAAGCTAAAAGGTTTATATTTAGTTTGAAATGATAGTTATTTTTTTGTTTCCTTCGAAAAACAATGTTCTATTAAGGCTGTAGTCTGGCAAAACGAACGGAAAATTTGGATATCATACGATTTTGCCATTTTAAAACGAAAGTTTTTTTTAATCGCGCAACAATAAAAAAAATAAAAAACATAAATTAAATAAAAACAATATTTTTTAAAGGTATTTCTGTTAAAAAATATGATTAAAAGTTTTATGTAACTAAAATTTGATTACTTTTAGACCGGCAGATTACGCCATTCCAAATTTAGACTAAACTTAGGTATCTGGGATCTCAATGAAAACTAAGTATTGAACAAAAATGTGTTCCTATAATTTAAAGATAATAAGTTAAACATGAAAGTGGCTGAAACCAAATTTTAATTATTTGTTTTTTTTTTAAATACAAGCTTTTTAAATTACATAAATTTTTGTGACATTTTCTTTTATTTCTACGTGAAATTAGGTCTTCGGTAATACTCAAGAAAAAAAAAATTTTTTTTCATAGAATTGTATTTTTTTTTTTGAAAAGAATATCTTTCTGATTGTAATATTTAATTTTTAACAGCATCTTATTTACGTTTTTATGACCCTCAAAACTGCCTTTATCGTTTTCGGTAACGGCAACGTTTCGGGGCACACGGATTGATGATTGATCAGGTCAAATGGGTAGAAATATATATTTTTTTATAGTGTTTTTATTTGTGAATTTAATGTGTTTTAATTATAGTTTATGTAAATTTGAGATAATGATTTAATTATGTTTAATAAGGCACGATTCAAAATTATATAAAATGTCTCCCTCGGCACGGGACACCCAGTGAGAAACATTAGCTTTAATGTAAAAAAAGTATTAAATAAATTGCAAAAAAAAAAAAAAAGTATTTATCATATTGCATATATTTATTTTATTTATTAATTTTTATTTTATTTTATTTATACAAATGCATACATATTACAAAAAAATATGATAATAACGTAACGTTATTTATTATAATGTACACCTGTGTGACCAATATTCAAAAGTAGATATATTTTGAATAATATGTATTACATTTACATTTCTAGTAATATTATAAGTTTTGTATGCTTGGTTAGTTTATGTTTTGTAGAATTTTTATGTGACAACATTTACCATAACAATATTATTTGGAAGCCTCTAATTGGACTATATGGTATGTATTAATAGTATAATTGTATCTTATAAACTTATAAATGTCTGTTGGCTTTCTAATGAAATAAAATAAATAAATAAGTATCCCAAACTCTATTAGACCAAGGGCCCTGTGTTGAGTTGGGATAAAACATAATGGAAAGTGGAAGCACGTACATAATTAAATAATAGCAAAAATAAAATTTAAATTTTATTACATAAACATAAATATATATTTGGGTACCTGGAAAACACGCTTATATTATGGTAATTAAGATTTATTATTATTATTTTTAATGTTATTATTTTTGTTATTATTACTTAGAGTTCTGGTTCTATTTCGCGCACGTCATTTTAATATGTTTTCCATTCTCCTAAACACTCACTTTTTAAATTCTGTTATTTAATTTAAGTAAAAAAATAAATAAATGGCGTTAATATTGTGACCACCATTTTTTTTGTTTTGATTTATTAAATCCAGTGATGTTAACATTTATTTACATATCAAAACGTAACACCATTTTGAAGCACCAAACATAAAAAATACCGCTAAAAAGAAAAAGATTTACCCTCCGAGTCTTGGAGAAATGACCGGCAATTATTCGGCCGCGGGGCAAGAGCCGAGATCATTTTTATACAGAATCACCCCATTTGTGCAACATGTTTGGCCCATCCAACTTTTCCCATTACTGCGGCCTAATGATAATGAAAACTGGATAGCATTAAAGTAACAAGTACGATTATACAAGGGGTCGCGTTCGGGCTTCATATCGGCTTTAAAAATTACCTTCATTTGCAACAATGAAGAATCTTAACAAACTCCCCGTAAAACTCGAAGCGCCGCGATGTTTTAAGGCTCTCCGAAGTATCGACGCAGTGAATGAATGGTTAATAGATTAATCACAGTTGAATTTAATGTAACTTTTTTACATTTTTGACACTGAATAATGCTGCAAATTATTTGATAATAAATCTGTTAATAAACGTTTTTAAAATCTAAGGTTTAAGCAAGGTTTTGAATATTTTCCTCTAAATGAAAGCGTTAATTATTTTTGGAAGAATCTCAAGGCTGGAAGCCGAATTATGTAATTGTGTAAAATATCCATCAACATTGCGCGTTCGTCAATTTCTTATTTACCTACTTCTTCATATTTTACTTGCCAAAAAAAGAGAACATAAATAAATTTACAAGTTAGTATTTAATACCATTAAGTTAACTTTGGAATTATAACGTAAGTAAATATTTGAAAATCTGTTTATCTTTTACACACATTATTTTATTTAAATTATTTATTGACAATTACACTTAAGATAATATTTAGTTTTATATTCACCAGTCTGAAGATTCACACTAGAGGGTGAAAGCACTAATTGGTCAATATAAATAAGTGGAAGTGTACCAAGCATTTTTAAATATAAAACTCATATGTATATATAAGTTATTACATCATTTTACACACTTATTTTTAAAAGTTTTTTTTTACATCATAATAGACCAGAATGTCCAATTACAGCGTGAATTACATCACAGGATACCCAGCCTTAAGAAAATTAACATTTCATTGTTGTGTTCTCATCGGGAGTCGAATCCGGAGCTTTCCATGCGTGAGTCAAGCGTCTTATGAAAGGATAATAAATTTTTGTTTTCAAGTGATGGAAATATTATGTTCTTAAAACTGCAATCGATTGTGTATTTCATAATAGTATTTTAAGTTTTTGAAAAAAAAATTGTTAAAAGTACAAATGTATTTTTATCTAGAAATAATATTTTATGCTCAAATCAATATGACTTCCAGGAAAAAAAGAGTACTGCGCTTCTATTTTCTAGATTTTCAAATTATATAAGCGGGGAGCTTAATGATAAAAAACATGTTTTTGTAATAATGATAGACTTTTCAAAAGCCTTAGACACGCTAAACAATGAAACGTTTGTAAAATTTCTCGAAGTTGCAGGAATAAAGGGAAGATGTAGTAAAATTATGAAAAATTACCTAAAAAATCGTTGCATGAAAGTAAGAGTTGGAGAAAATTTTAGTAATGAAAGAGTTGTGTCTATGGGAACAGCTCAAGGATCAGTCTTCACACCGATTCATTACTTAATATATTGTAATTCAATGGAAAACCATGTAAAATTTTCGAATTGCTTCCAATTCGCAGACGATACTGCCCGTGTAATAAGCCATTCAAATTTAAAATCTACCCAGAAAATTGTTCAAGAAAATTGTTTTAATCTCATTAAATGGGCGCATGACTAAGGCTTAGTAATAAATTCTAAAAAAACTAAAATTGTTTATGTATCCTAACCATATAATACTAAATGCAAATTTGAAATAAAAATACAAGCTCATATAAATGTTTGCCTTTATTCGAATTCAAATATAGAATCAGATAAATGTAATTGTCCTGTTATAGATGTTGTAAATAATCATAAATATCTAGGATTAATTATTGATTCTAAATTTAGCTGGGGCGTTCATATTGATGGAATCTGCGACAGATTAAAGTACTGGCTTGAGGTGATTTATGAAATTAAAAGCATACAACCTTTCAAAACGTTGAGATACATATATACCTCGCTCTTTGAATTGATTATATCTTACGGAGTGCGTATCTAGGGTCTCACCTTCCAGTCTCATCTGGGTAAAATTGATGATATTCAGGTAAGACTGTTAAAAAGAATTGTACCGGATAGCATAATCTGTGAGGCGAAACATATGGGCGAAGGTGGATATTTTTAAATTCTGTAATATCCTACCGGTAAAACAACTTTGTGAATACAAATTGATTGTAGATCACTTCGTTGATCCGGAATATAAAAAAAAGAGTTTCACACACTCACAACACTAGATTAAAAACTAAGAGCTCCCTGATCGTTCCCCGAATTACAAATTACTTCGGAGAGCGAACATTAAATTGCGTTATTCTAAGGTTATTCAATGATCTCCCACAAACCATCATTAACATGTAATATCTTCAAATACTTTATAGTGCCTGTTAATAAATAAATTTTTATATTATAAATAAAATAATGTAAAATAAACCTGTTATTAAAAATTAAAAAATGTGTCCCACCGAAAAGTCTTTAGACTTAGTGGGTAACAAATTGTTATTTGTATTTTAAATTATTAAATAAACGCTGTTCGGGAGCACTGAAACTGAAATACACAAACATACATATGGCTTATCTTACATGAATAGTTTTACTAAAAAAGTTCAGTAAATTGATAGCATTTTAAGGTTATGGTCTGTTTAAACGTTGTGTTACACCGAAAAAATATAAAGTAATGATGTTGGATGTTATGGATTATAAAATAATTTTAAAATTGTCAGCAATGTTTTGAGTATGTCCAAGTGTTTGAAGACTATTGAGTTTACTTTTTACAAATTACGCTTTACTAGAAGGTAATTTCTGATTAACAACTTTTGCTTATTATGGATCCCAATAAAATTCTTTCCTTACATTCCTTATAATTTCTACCCATTTATTTCTTTTAACTGGATTTTTGGTAATACTAAAATAATATTAACTGACATTCAATACGTTTTTGAAAATTGCATTCATGAATAAAGTGCACCCCTGTTGGTGAGAAGAGCCGAGTTTAGCGTTTGCAAAAAGAATTAAATATTTGAATACAAATAATTTTTAGTTTTGGAATTCAATCATAAACAAGTACCTAGTAAATAGGTACCTACTTATCAATGAAAAGTCTTTTTCTAAGCTAATAGCAGGCAAGCCAACGTTCGGACAGGACAAGGTATGTCGGGTCCGCTAGTTTATTACAAAATTCAATCCATTTGATTGAAAAATTGAAATGATTAGGGATTAATAATTCAAAATCATATAACAGCAATCGTTTTTTTTGTCTGAAGTATCTTTTTACAAAGTGTTACTGGATAAATACAAGAGTTTGCAAAATGTTATTTTACTAAGTTTAAATACATATTTGTGGCAATAAATAATATTTTTTTGCACCCATTTTTTTCTAAAATTTAGTAAATTTAAAAATTATTTTGTAATGTTCAAAGTAATTAATTCAGTCGATCAAGTGATTAAAACATTTAAAACATAATATCGACGGCTGTTATCAACGGCCTCGTCGCGCGAACGTTAAATAATATTTCTTCTGTTTTCATGGCGTTTAAAACTTTGAATAAAGCATGCTAGTTTAATGATTTGTTCAATATAATTTTACAACCAAAAACTAGTTATAAAACAATGAATTGAGTACTGTAGTTTTTTAAAAGTTGAATTTTCTTCTACTTTGAAATCTAGTTGAAGTTCTGAAAGAATAACGAGCTTTTCGCGCTCCGAACATTCGGAAGCAGTTAACCCTTTCTTACCAAGTGGCGCCGTTTCCCCGCATTAGTTAACGTCACTGCCAGGCACATGTGATGACTAAGGGCTTAAGGCTTGTAAAGTAAGACGGGAAAATATGACAGACAATGCAGCGGTACTCGAGGGCGAGTGTGACGCGGGCGCGGGGTGCGAGCCGAGAGGAGATGAAACGTCTATTTCTGCTTTCTGCAGTTCAGCGGGTAGCGAACCTACGTGAGCTCCGTGGAGCTACATTTCTGATACACGTTTCCTTACCAGAACTCAGGGGTCTAAAATATTGGCGTTGTTTGATGGATTTTTTGTTAACTTATAAATTAATCTAAAAATTCCCAAGCCGATCGGTACTATTTTTATTAAAATCTAATTAGAAATAAGGGAAATATAAAGGATTAAATTCCAGTAATTTGAATGGTGCCAAAAACAAACAATTCGTGACGTCATCAAGTATGACGTCTTCGGATGTTTTGTGACGTCATCGAATTTTTTTTCAACAATGTCTATGGATTTTATAGAGTATTGTAGATAGCTTCCTTTTTCTATGTGTCGTTTGTTTACATTTACAGCGTCCTGTGACTTATTAAACGCTACGAGTTGTGATTTATAATTTTTATGATAAATCGATAATTAAATTTATCATTATCATAATAAATTAATGTGTAATATAAGAGGTTGAAAACCACAAAATAATAAAAGATATTCGAGATTTAAGATGTAACCTTTTTTCACTTTCATCTGTCAGTGCCTGGAACTGTAGTGTGGAGTGGATAAGGGGGGGGGGTTAAAATAATGTGTATGGACAACTCTCCTTATATTTCTATCTGTGGCCTGTGGCATTACCAACATTAAAATTAATGCATTACTCGTGAACTTCTGTGACAAAATTTATTACCAACTTATGAAACGATCGTTTTTGAAAGACCTTATTTTCCGAACGAAAATAATGAATAAAAACATTCATTATAAGTGTTAACGAAAAGGCGGACTGTATATGAAAATCGAATTTCATTCAGTTTTGTGAATTGGGAAATATTTGAGAAAGGAATTGGTACATGGAGTGGATACCTACCTTTAATATAATCTGAATGTTCTTCAATTTCTGGCACTGGATCACAAATGAACTTTAATATATCAATGTTTTCCTCGACGCGCGACGATTCCAATCACTTTTTATCCGATTTTGTGTGAAGTCAAAAATGTTGTTTTGTTTTTGTTCTAAATCCAAATCTTCTAATTTTGAATATCTTCCATATTGAGGTTAGGTAGGTACCATAAGGATGGGTCAAAGGAAGGATGGGAACGAAAGGTAATCGGCCAGGAATAATATCAATAAATGCTGTTATTTACTTAACAATAAGGGCTTATAAAAACACTAGGAGAATCTTTTAAAAAACTTTTATTTGTAGAGTAGGTTGAATCCGATATTCTTTCCGAGTGATAATACCCTATTATGTTAATATTTGAAATGTTGGATTGGGTCAAAAATGACAATATTTCTATTATTTTTATCATGTAAATTTCATTTATAATCGTATTAATCATAATTCAGTATACGTCTTTCTCCTACCACAAGAGGTCGCTTATTTTTTGAAGAGGAACAGCATTGAAAACAAAACACATTATACTAAACTTTTCCCGATGGAATGATATATTTTATCGAGATTGAAAGTAGCTTGGTCTTTCAAATATCGCTATGAATGAAATACGATGATCTGTTAGTCTATGGTGACGCAGCATCGTTATTCTGTTCAAAAATCCAAAATGCAACAAAAGCAAAACGAAAAGCAAACCGAACTAACCATAGACAAAGCAAGTCAATAATAGAAATTATTTTTTTAAAATTGATTATCTTTAACATCTCACATTACCACCTACTTATTTGCAAAAAATTTTGCTCATTGTAACTATATTTCATAATTTTTTTCGTGTACTTTTTAAATTTTTGAAATGAAAAGTAAGTAACTTGTTTTACTTCTCATCTTTCCAGAAATCGTGACGCGATGGACACAAAAAACAAACACACTTCCGAATTTGTAATATGAGTATCTCTCTCTCTTCAATCCGTGCCTCGTGTCTAAGGATTGTGATTACGCCTGACTCCAGGCATGGCTCAACAGTGGACGATCTCCCTCCATCTGGTACGGTCTTGTGCTCTTCTGTAGGCATTTGTCAGTGATAGTTCTGATAATTCAGTGACTGAGCCGCTCCATCTTGTCAGTTGACGTCCACGCGACCTCGTTTCCTTGACACTTCCTAGAAGGATAGTTTTCTCAAAATTATCAGAGAACTGCAGGATTATTTTCTCGCACATGGATGCAAGTCTTTCTCTTATATCTATTTCCTGGAGTATAGATATATTCGTACGTCTGACTGTCCACGGGATCCGCAGCATTCACCGCCAATACCACATTTTGAAGCTTCGATTTTTTCCTTTTCAGATTCTCTCAGTGTTCATGTACGGTGTGGAGTGTTGAACACTGAGAAAACCAAGGCCTTACCAGCCTCTTTTTGGTGTTAATGTTTATACTGCGATTCTTTCAAATCTTTACCAGCCGACTCAAAGCACTTGGGAATACCAACACGTCACCGTATTTTACCTTCACACCCACCACTATCGCTAATGAGAGAACCTAGATAAATAAAATTGTTGACTTTTTATAAGTTATGCAACAATGATAATGCGAAAAAAATGCCGAACACTCCTCTAGTGAAACGGAAGGCCTGTTGACTACTGCCAACAGGCCGGCTTCTCTTGAAGAGTTTTAAGTGGTTTCCTCTCCACATGAGCAAATGTTGAGAAGTTCCCGATTGGTCCACATAAGTATATCCCTCCTGATCCTAACAGTTTAGATAAATTTAAAGAAATTTAATTTTAGAAAAAACCACCTTTTTACATATAAACCTTGTATATTTTAAGCAAGGTAAATAATAAAGCAACTCCCATATATATATATATATATATATATATATAAACAATGATAATGGTGCTATATTATTAACTCGATTAATGATTATAAGTATAGATTGTATATATTATACACGGATAAATTATATAAATTTATTGGATAGGAATGAAAAATACAATATTTTGTGTATAAAAGTTTCGTTTGTTAAAATGTAGGAAAATTTTTCAACCGAAGGTTTTTAACCACTGCCATTGGGCTCCGAGTGAAAAGAAGGACACGGTGGGCGAAAGAGAGAAGAGAGCTGCTTAACATAAGTAGTAAGAGAAAGAGGGAGGTGACACTAATGTGATATTTATGATATCCTTATCGGAAAATGATGACATTAGCTGCATACCGCATGCACGACCTATAGCTACTGTGTGCACGTGTGTGTAGTGTTTACACATACACACATAATACGAGACATGGATAACTTTTACCGGGAGTAGTTTATCGTGCTGCCTGACTTGTTTCCGACAAATAATACAGAATATTTGCAGTTACCTACATACAATATGCATTTCAAATTGCTGTCATGAAGTTTTGTTGTTTGACATGGGATCATATTAATATTGTGCACTTCTACGATATGATTTGATGCTTTTATACTATTCAAAGCACTTTCTTTTCTCAAAATCAAATAATATTTATTTTAAATCTCCAATCACAAAATACATATTGCTTAAAGAAAATCTTCCAGCCAAACAAAAAAAAGACCATTTAAAATGAGAATCGATTAAAATTAGTGCAAATGAAAAAAAAAAATTCTGATGAAAAACAATAAAGGTTTTAGCTCTTTAAATTCACTAAAATAAACAGGTAGGAGAATTGAAGAAATATGGATGTTTAAACATAGGCAAAATGATGAATGTTACACTGTGTGTAATGTGGCCACTTAAACCAGCTATCTACAGGTCATAAGCCCTGTAAAATCCTAGACTTCTATATTCCTTTCTCTAAAATGTTCTCCATCTCTGTTGTAATTTTTTAATGAAAAATACTAACAATTATTTTTAAAAAATCTAAAAATAGCTGTTTTTTAGAAGCCAGATAAAGACTGCACATATAAATTCAATAAGAATACATTGTGTTATATGTCGGCCTCGTGGTGTAGTGGTCAGCGTGTTTGATTACCATGCAAGAGGTTTCGGGTTCGATTCCCGATATGATTGACATGAAACATTAATTGGAAAAGGTGTTTTTACACTAGAATATTCAATAGTTCCTGGACTGGCACCTGAAGCTAAAGACTGATCATCTTGACAAAAAAATTATCAATATACGCTTTGGTTAGTGTACCAATGCAGTGCCCTATGCACCATTAGGGGTGGAAAGGGGAATGATGATGTTATATGTATAGATATAATGGTAAGGAATGCGGGATCAGGTTAAGAGTTTGGAAGGAGACAGGAAGAGGATCCAAGAAAAAGAAGGAAAAACAAATGAAAAATACTATGTACCGTGTCCGGGCAGATGAAAAGTACAATATTGTGTGGGAAATATAACCAGAATCCTGGACGAGTGTAAAACTTCTGTAAAGAGAAATCGATTAGAAAAAAGTCTGCCTTGTAATGTACGCGTTCGCCTAATATGTTTTATTTTTATTTTTTGTTTATTCCAAAAAAAATACATAATATTACAATGAGACAATTTTTTGTATGTAGATTTAATATTCATATATATTGATATAAACGTTTCCCATTACATAAAAAAAACAATTCTTCTGTACCTAAAGGGGAGTGAAGTCTTACAATAGCGTAGTTTTAGTCTAAAATATGAATGACAAAAAAATACAAAGTGTTATTATTGAGTGTTCTATAAAAAAAAAATTGTGAATATGATTTCTGTTTCATTCTTAAATATGTTGTATTCCTGACTGCACTTTTTGTTTCCTTTGTTCTTTTAAATATAGAAAAATATTCCCCTGTGAGTATATAAATGTTATCCTGTTATTTTTAATTTTGGAATCCAGATTTTACTAATTGTTCTAGGTCTCATACGCATAACGTTCTATTGTTTTTTTAAAAAATAACATTAACGTTTACGAACCACCTATATACAAATAGAAGAGTCACTAGTTACTCCACCCTGATGCTAAAAAATAAACAAATTAATACAACCTTCGGTCAAAGAGGATTGGCCTACCACTCGGTTAAAGTGTACAATCTACTTCCATTATCCATAAGGACAATTAGTAAGTTCTCACAATAAAAAATTGCTATTAAGAAATGGATAGTGGAGGTGAGTTGCGCACGGATCGATAAGTGGATCAAGCCAAATAGGTAAAATGTGTGTACTGTTTATGATTTTTTTTCTATTGGTCTATATAAATTGGTTATCTTTTTATGATTATTTTTGTTTTTTTATTTTTTATTATGTTAATGATAATTAGGTTTATCAGATAAACTACGTTTTTTTTATTGTTATTATTATGTAAACTTTGCTAAATAGCTAATCCTAGGCATGTTTTACACTTTGGAAAATATTTCCCTCGGCACGGGACACCCCAGTGAGGAAACATTATTCTGTATAAAAAAAAATATAAACAATGTAAAGGTATAAATAAATAAATATGTATGTTGTCTTTAAGGATTCAAAATCAACAATTGTTTTTAAATAACGATTTTATATATAGAACCGCGA
This sequence comes from Micrasema longulum, assembly GCF_059751315.1. Taxonomy (NCBI): domain Eukaryota; kingdom Metazoa; phylum Arthropoda; class Insecta; order Trichoptera; family Brachycentridae; genus Micrasema; species Micrasema longulum. The sequence goes on from NW_028278331.1 coordinate 700,723, forward strand.
ATTTTTTAACCAATTTTCTAGAACAATATGTCTCCAGTTCGGTTATTGACGAGGTTAAAGTAGAATATTTGATTTAAATACGGTAATTTTCACTATCCCTGGATTGGCACCTGAATTTAAACTGGTATGAAAACTAAAAATGATTCAGATATACTGAGATTGGTGCACCAATGCAGTGCCCTATGCACCACCGAGTGCGAGTGATGAAATAATGAAGATAAATATTGGTATAATAAATTCAATAGTAAAATAATTTATTGCGTATATTTTGGAAAATATTTTTTCTCACAGTTTTTCAATCACAATAGGGAAATACTTCGTTTTATTATTATGGATAACTTATACATCACTATTTTCGTAATGTAATACCTCAAGGGCGCTTTACATAGTTTTTCATAGATAAATAAATTTATTTGAAGCTTTTGAATTTGTAATTGAATTAAAACAATTAATTTTGCTGTCACATGCTACGGACTCATTCAAATGATTAAGAGATAAAGTGGGTTTTAAGTTTTTCCGAAACATCACTTCACTTTTACAGCCTCGCACCTCTGCTGGGAGAGCATTCCATGCCATAGGGCCTGCGACCGCAAATGCGCGTTCACTAAATTTAGTGCGTTGTTTGCGTAGAGGTATAATAATTTATCCTCTCGCCGTAGACGTGGCCGATCTAAGCGTGAGACGCCTGTCAGCTAGTTCATCTGGAATGCATAGTTCCCTTAGATATTCCGGAGCCGAGTTGTTCAGTGACTTATACATAAGCCAACAGAGTTTGTATTCGACCCTCTGTGGAATACGTAGCGAGTGTAATTCCCGAAGTAGTGGAGTGATATGATTGAATTTAGAGATTCCGAAAATAAGTCTCGCTGCAGCATTTAATACAGATTGTTGGCGAGTCATTTTGTTCATTGGTAGACCTGTATAGATACCATTACAATAATCGACTCTAGACACTACAAACGCATTTATTAATTGACGGGCGGCATCAACCGGCAAATTTTTGCGTATGCATTGAATTGACCACGAATACCATACCGAATAGCGATAAAAATGTAATAAACGGATTTAGAATAATTAATTATATTTTCAAAATTAATACGTATATATTGTGGAGAAATGTTTTCATATATAAATGTAAAAAATAAATTCAATAAAAATACGTTCGTAGAAAAACACGAGGTGTTTGGCCTTGGTTGTTGTGACGTCAAGATTTGTGATTTCGTTCTTGACAAATTTTGATGGCAAGTAACGAATGCACATGAATCGTGACGCATTAGGGGCTTGGCCAATGCAATTACCGTTTTAGCGGGAATTCAAAATTACGATTTAAAAGTATTTTTTATGCTACTAATAATTAGCAATTTTTTTTTTCATTGACCTTTATTACTTATCCTATTTCCTGTAAAGTAGTACTGTTTGAAACGGATTTATTTTTGGATCATTGTTTTGCATGTATTGACTGTTGTGTTTTTACATAAGCTAGTCAATTTATATAAAAAAAAATATTTAAACTTTTCAAAAAATTATTTGTGCATGTTGTGTTCACATCTAATTGATAAACAATATCTAAATATAAGATAAGGTAGGAAATCTGAATTTTTAGGAATTCGGAACATATATAGGTACATAAATTTTCCTAAGGGAAAACTACTAAATAAACACCAAAAACGTTTTGACAGTTAGCGGAAAAGTAGCAAACACGACGGGAAATAGGCAAACGACACAACGTACATTCGATAAAATAGAGTCACAATTGGAAAAAGAATTTCAATAAAAAAACGCTATTACATTTTTCAAATGAAATCTTGATTATCATAAAGAAAACAGTTAAAAAATGACACTTTTTGAGAATGATCGCGTTAAAACAAATATTCATGTAAGTGTTTTATAAAGCCATTAACTGTTCAAATTATAAAGCTAGAAGCATGCCTAGTTTTTGGCGTATGAGAGTTTCTTTTTCATAATTTATTCCTTATATTTAATTCAAATCATCTTTTTTTTAGTTGTGACTCTATTTTACCGGAGGTGCGACATGTTTATAGCATTCGTGTAAAACGAGTTAGATTGTAACGAAAGCGAGTCAAAAATGTTCTTTGATGCTTTTGTTTTTAAAGAAAATGTATGGGGTAGAAACGATCGTTCTTCGAACGCGAAAAAGAAGACATTCACGCATGCTACGAAAATGACCGAAATGTGGGTTTTGCTTCGTCCTCTGTACATAATAATCCTGTCGAATCGCTGGCAAATTTTTGCTTGAAACTCTTGTAGTAGGGGTTTCAGGTATGTATTGATGCAATGCAATACCCTTTACCCGAGCAAGCTCGATACAAAGTTGAATAAGATGCATGGTGCACATATTTGCATAAGGTATTAGAATCTATTGAGCACCTCTCGACAACCTTGCGCTCCTGGGAGTGGACATTATGCATTCGACAGGTTTGATGTGGAATTATTATGTTCCAAGAGCGATATACTTACTTGCTCAGCTACACATGCTACCTACATTATGGTGCGAGATCGAATGGAGATATAACGACGATAAAGCTATCGGGTTACTTATCGACGGAACATGGTTTGAAGAACCACGCCCAACCGTCGATACAAAAAAAAATACAAATTACAAATTAAACATTACAGGATTAACGACGTATTATAATTTTATGTCAAAGTTTTAAGGATTGTGTAGGTAAATTTTAGTTGATATTAATTGATCGCCAGAATACAGCTTGAATTTAATGATTGTTTTCGTCCAGTTAAAATTTATGGCGGCGGAATTAGCAGTTTTGTTCCAATTTTACTGTTTTATATCTTTTTAAAATAAAGTGAGATGTGAAGTGCTCATTTAGGAACATGTTTTTAATTTTTCCGTTTCTTAATTTTATATTAAGTAAATATTAAGTTATTTAAAGCTTTGAGCCTGAATGAAATACCCAGTATACGACTTAACCTTAAATTTATTTTCAAAACTACACATTTATGAAATTTAGTATGACTTAGTGTATTTTGCCATTTGTAGAGCGTTAAAAACTTTACAAAACTGCATCATTAAGTAAAATCTGCATATTTTCGAGTCAACGTTTTTTGCCAGTATACCCACGAACTTAAACTTACGCATTGTTTCACTGTCCCTGGACTGGCACCTGAGACACAGGACTGATCACCTAACCCTTATGTAACAAGTAGTCAAAATATGCTGCATTTGGGTATCAACGCAGTGCTCTATGCACCACAAAGTGCGGATAAAGTTATAATTAAAAAAATAAAGAGTCTATAAGTATATTAAATTCTATCTGTCCTTGTATCCGATCAAGCTTGTAGGTTTATTTGAATATTGAGGGCAATTCACTTACATAACACAGGTGATGCTCCCTCCATTCTTTTTTAACGCGTGTCCTCTGCCGAGTGGCCGACGGAGCCTCCGGAACCACCTTTGTGCAGGTTACTGAGAGTGCAGCGTACCACCCGCGTCCGCGTCAGAGCAGTTAGGATTTAACTATTATTATTATGGATAACTTATATAACGCCAGATTTGTAATATAATACATCAAGGGCGGTTAACATCGTGATTCTGTAGAAACATAATTTTTATTGAAGTTTTTACATTTGTTATGTAATTAAAACAATTTATTTTGCCATCACATGCTACGGATTTATTCAAATGATCTAAATAACAAGTGGGTTTCAAGTTTTCTCCGAAACATCACTTCACTCTCACAACCTCGCACCGACGCGTCGACGCAGCGATTAACCAATGTCATTATTATTATTATTATTATTTACATAAGATTCATCGAATCTCTTATAATCTTTAAAAAAATTACGAATATAAGATATAAATCAATAACAGTAAATTAAACTTATCAAACGAATAAATGTGAATCAACAACACAATTTAAATCAACAAACTAAATTTAATAATATAAAATAAAAAAAACATGAATCTAATGCCAAGCTGTCTTGTCCTGCAAATATTCTTCGAGTATATATAACTTCTTTCCAAACAGCCTGGGCTTAAAAATATCTTTAATTTTGTTACAATATTTGAGTTTGTCCAAATGTTCATATACAAAAGACTGGATTTCACCCCCTCGGGGGTCATTAAGATTAACAAATTACAACAGGGATGGAGAATACCTAAAATAAGGGAATATGGAAGTCAAGGCATTTACAGGGCTTATGACCTGTCATTGGCTGGTTTGAGTGGCCACTTTACACACTCTGTAACATTCACCATTTTGCCTATGTTTGAACATCCATATTTCTTCAATTCTTCCATCTGTTGATTTTAGTGAAGTCAAAGAGCTGAAGCCTTTATTGTTGTGAAGAGATTCATCTGACTGAATTATTTCACATAGTAGGCAACGCCTGAAAACAATTTTTAATTTTTAAACTTCTTCTTGGACTAGTTGGTTTCATTACAATATTTGAGTTTGTCCAAATGTTCATAGACAAAAGACTGGATTTCACCCCTTCGGGGGTCATTAAGATTAACAAATTACAACAGGGATGGAGAATACCTAAAATAAGGGAATATGGAAGTCAAGGGATTTACAGGGCTTATGACCTGTCATTGGCTGGTTTAAGTGGCCACTTTACACCTGTGTACCATTCACAATTTTGCCTATGTTTGAACGTTGGCAAAAATCTGAATTTGAGAATGCAGTTTGAGGCGAAAGAATTGTTATTTTTTTGCAGTCTAGTAGCGGGCACAACTAGCATATCTTTATTTCTAGTGTTGAACTTATGGAAATCTCTATTAAATAAAATCTAAAATCAACAATATTTTTTTGTACATAAATCTAGCTTTCATAGATATATTGACACGTGACTGTCAATATATTGATTTTTTAAAACTTATCTCTCAGCGATTCTCGGGGACTCATATTGTAAATTACTCGAAAAGCTCTCTTCTGCACCACAAAAACAGAATCAACATCTGCAGCACTTTCCTTCAGTAGTATACTGTAAGATATATCGCCGTGGAAATAACTGAAATATACCAGTATGGAGTATAGCTGTTTCTACATTAGTAAGATGCCGAATCTTTTAAATAAATTAGCTATGTGGACCCCATTGAAGCTTAGCATTTAATTTTATACCAAAAAATACGGTGGTATCCACAAGATCCAGTTCTTTGTCTTGAAATTTTACATAAAACATTGTTTGTTTGACATTACGTGTCACAAATCTAATACATTTAGTCTTTTTTTCGTTTAATGTTGGGTCATGTTAGGTTAACTCTAGTTTCAACTAAGTCCAGAATCTAAAACGTGCGGCAGATAAACAACTATTGGTCGTAATTTAAGAGTTTATATTTGAAAATAAATAAAGAATTACTTAATTACCACGGGTCGGAGCCACAAGCCACGGGCCATAGCGAAGAGATAAATATCATATACCACGAATACCGATATAAACATGTGAAATGGTTTTTTTAAAATTAATTGTATTTTCAAAATCAATATTAAATATAAAAAATTATTCAAATTCATAATTTTGAAAATATATTTTTTAATTGGGTTGTGGTCCCGAGGCTAGTGCTATAGTGACTCACGGACCGAGGTTTGAAGCCCACTCTTCCGCAACTTTCCAATGTCCATTTTCTATTAGTATAACTCGTTAAAAATGGCCACCAGAATTGAAATATTTGGGTATAAATATATGGTAACGCTAATATTTCATTTTTATTTTATACGCCTTCATGCAAACGTGACATGATTGACCTTGACACTCGTGACGTCGAGATTCGTAGCGTAAATAATAATATGCGGCGGTCTCTTCATACCACAATGACAAAACGTCTAACTTTGATGTGAGTCGTGATGTATGAGGAGCGTGGCCAAAGCGATGAAGCGTTTTCGCGGGAATACAAAATCAAATTATTATTTTTTCTTCGGAAGTATTTCACAGACCCTTATTAATTCTATTTTTTTAAAATAAAAAAAAGCTTTTTTGCGCTATCAGCGGCCGTTCACGTAGATTTTACGAAATTTAAATATATTAAATTTAAATACCTTTTTACTATCAAAATTCATAAAATTACTGTTTATTGATCTTTTTTTTATGTAGTGAAGGGAAAAGTAAAAAATCAAATTCTGCAGTATTAAGCAATGAGTATAGTACTCGAAGGAAATACATATTCGAATGTTAAAATATTGCATAAAGAAATTGGCTTTCTCACAGTAAAACAACAAATAAAATATAAGGTAGCAATTTTCATTTATAAAATAATTAAGGGGCTGTATCGAGTAAATAAAAATTAAATTAAATTAACAACGTCTTACATACGAAAATAGAGGTAAAAAAAGATTAAACAGAGCCTTAAAACTCTTTGTACGATGGATTTTTACATGAAGAAATAAAAAAAATAGAAAGCCTTGAAATATATAAAATCAGTTTGAAAAAATAAAATTTAGATAAATTTTGATATAAATTGTAATGTTCTTAAAATTTTATGTTAGTTCTTAAGAAATTAAAATAAATAATAAATTTAATAAAGAATAATTAAATAATACACATTTCTTAAATCCGTTCATATTATATGCATTTATAAATTGCTTAAATTCACGGAATTATTATTACATAATACTTAAATTTTAGAGATCATTATTTTTAGTATGTAACAACCTTCTACTGAAATTATCGTTTTTAATTTTTTTTCGTTTGTTTGTTTTGATAATTGTTTTAATATTTTGAATGCTAAAATATATAAAATTGCTTTGACTACTAACTTTTTATTAATGTATGGTTTTATGTGTATAATAAATAAAATTCACATAATTTAAACTCGTTTGTCGTCTTAACTATATAAAGTCTTTAGGAAAATATTATTACATAAGAATTAAATAAGTCTCTAACAATAAATATTTATTTTATATAAATAAAGATAATATTTAGTTTTATATAAATTATAGTTTAATATTCACAAGTCTGAAGATGCCCATCGGAGGGTGAAAGCGCTAATTGGTCAAACAAATAAGTGGAAGTGTACCAAGTATTTTAAAAATAATAACTTATATGTAAATATAAGTTATAACATCATTACAATGGAATTCCATCAAGAATTGTCAATAAATAATTTAAATCAACTAATAAATAACGTTAAATCGGGCCGTTAAATTATCGTAATATTTTTTATTTAGAACATAATATTTTCACGCTAAAAGTAATATTTAAAAATATAAATCCACGTGAAGTAATTCAAAGAGAAATAATTCAAATGTTTGACGTAATGTTTTGCGAATGTTTCCCGAAACTAATGCCAAACATAGCTTCGGGAATAACAGGCGGCGCGTTCGTAATAATCATCATATTTGCTATGGGAATACCAAATAATAATCGTCAGTACGAAGTAACATAAATTTGGAGGAATTCGAGAAAACTGTCTAAAGGAACTCGTCACGGGAATGATAATAATTTCTCTAATTTGAATATACAAGATCACCGATGGAACCATTATCCGCACACGTGGCGTGAGGAGTGGCAACCTACCTCGCGCCTCATGGCGCTGGAGGTGGCGAAGTGTGGAACACCGCTGAAGGTACGCCGACCGCCGACACAGTGTACCGAGGAAGAGATATCTCATTCGCAACGTTCGCATACTTAATTTATCGCTCTCGTTACAAAACGAGATCCCGACGCTTTACAGTGCGAAATTCTAAAAACAACCGTCTCTCAGCCGACGACGGATATCTTCCGTCTGAATAAATACGAAATAAATAAATTTTATTCTCTACGACAATGCGTCCCCGCAAAATGTTTTCTCCGCCATAATGCATATAGGCAATTCCGTCGGATCTCTCGAGGACGCGGAATATATTTATACAGTATCCGAGTCCCCGGATCTCGGAGTAAAGTGCTGCTGAGGGAAATATTGTCCAAATATGATTTCGCGTCATATTGTCTCGCCGGAATAGAGTATAATATTTTGTTTGTCACAAGCAGCGCGGGAATAGACGAGTGCCGAGTGCCGAGTGTCGGGATATTGTAAATGAACGCTCCTCGCGTGTTTCTTTTCCCGCGCGAAAGAAAACCGCCGAAAGTTCGGAAATTGAAAATGAAATACGGCAGCCGAGTTGGAAGCTGTTTCGTGGAACCTACCCTGCGTCGGTCTTCTATATAGGTTCCTACATTTTTCTCCAGTTAATCCTTTGGCGCGCTTTACATGCGACTCGTGTGCGCTTCGAAATTAATTTTCGATTAACGTTTTTTGCGGCCATAAATCAACGGCGGAGCGGAATTTCATTTCGGTGATTTACCTTTTGGGGAACGTGAATTATTATTTTGTAATACAAAGTAATCCGCGATGATAATGTGCGTTCTGAACTGCGAGGATCGATTCGGGGCCGGATTTCCTCGGATTACTTCTGTACATGGGTGGGAAGGCGGGCGTGCGAAAAGGAGGACATTCTCTTTATGGGCACGGAACAATAATTCTTTTAATCCAGAAAAAAACAAAACAGCGTCGTTTTGGATGGCTAAACAGCGGGTTTACTACAGATAAACATATATTACATATTTAACTTTTAAAAAGGATGACACATAATTCTACTACCAACTCGCCCGTTTGAATTAGTTCAACAGAATTACATGTATTTTAAAAGTCCCGATCAGAAACGTACAAAACAACATTTTAAACAAATACTTAACCAGCCAATGACAGATATTAACTCTTTTAAAATTTTAGCCTTCTATGTCTCCTACTCAAAGAGGAATTTCATTGAAATTTATTTGTTTATTTCCGAAATCTTAATTTGTTTACAATATGAGAACACGAGTCTCAACTAAAAATTCATGAGTCGTTAAAATACGTACTTCTTTTCAGAATGTTGAATTTGCAATTCTTGCAATTCAAGCATTTATATTATTTAGATTATTCTATTTTATAAGAAATATACAGTAACGTAGAAAGTTGAAAGAAATATGCAGTAATTGGAAAATATCAACCGTTTACGAATGAATTACGATAAAAAAAGTCTCAGAGAGAATCTCCTTACTGTATTTAATTTTGTTGAAAAATTTAGAAGACAACCACTTTATAGAAATAATGTACTGGATGGATCGCGGTGTAAGTGACTACAAAGAATGTTTTAATTTAATGGAAAACTTTCAGATAGGGAAGAAATATATTTCTCTCTCATTTTTTTGCACATAAAATAATCCACAAACCCTACATGTTTAAATGGAGATAAAACTTTCCTTAGAAATAAACATTAAGTCCAAAATTCAGTATACGTAAATTAAGTCTGTGTATAAACATAATATGAAACAGAATTGTTAGTATCTGATTCGAGCTATTGTCTCAACCTACCCCTACGGAAAACAACGTGGTTCAGTTCATATCTTCATGATATGCAGTTGAGTTCCAATGTAAAAGTTCAGTGATGGCAATAACAAGATTTTCCCATTGTTTTATGTAGGTGGCTACTTTATTATGTAGAAGAAATAACAAAAAAAGGGTCCACAAACTTGTTCCAACCAGCTAGAAAAATAAGCATCGTAGAGTCGGGACGTTTCTCTTGCTCATTTGTATCAAAATAAATTATGTTTGGTAATCACGTTTTGTAAAATATAATATCTATATTTATACTTCTATACCATAGAATTAAGAATAGTCCAGAAGGAGCGTAGAATCATATTTGAATACATCGGACTGTGTCCAATAACTCCCCCACTTAGACACACTTTCGCCGCGCGCATACTTGAAGTCACCGAGTAATATTGCCAGATCGCGAAGAATATAACCATAACAAAAATGTAAGGTAAAACAAAAACAATTTGTTAATTTTTCTAAAATTTTATTGTGCACTCGAAAACATTGATTGACACAACAGAGTAGATAAGTAAAGGGTCATTTAATAAGAGTAATTGAATTAATGAACTCTGAGCTTAAAATAAAAAACAAATTTAATTTTACATAAAACAAATATTTTAATATCATGTTAAATAATATTTGATGTTTTAAAGATAATGTCGGCCAAATGTCCACCACGGCGTTGTTTAATCCGAGGTTCAATTTTCATTATTTCTCTTATTTTTACTACTCTGGCAACACTAACGAAATTTCCATTTTGTTTCTTCGACAATCTGACAGATGGGAAAATAATTCAATTTTTAAGTAATGCATTTGTGACAAACACATTCATTTGAGAACTACACATGAAATGTGATTGCATCCTGTTTATTTAAGATCCTAGCAGTATTTCTACACTTTAAAAGGACACAACATGGCATGGTTAAATTAGAATCAGGAGTTGCGTCAAAACGTAAACCTACTCATTTATGAGTAGTTGAGTCGCCTTCTGTTTGATGTGCGTATGCGGTTTCTGGACTATTCTTAATTCTATGTTTTATAATAATAAATATTATAGAGGTACTCGTTTGTTTGTGTGTCCTTCACGACTCAACGGAGGACTCTTCGATATCCAGAGAAATAGAAGTAAAATAAACTCCTAACATTTTATCCGGAAAATTAAATAAATACACATTTTTTAACACAATAACGATGCTACGTCATTATGGACCAACGGATCGTTGTATTTATTTCATAACGATAGTTGGAAGACTTATTTGATTCAGATAAAACATACCATTCTATTGGGAAAATTCTTATTGATAAATGAAAACTCTTATTGATAAACGATAAAACTAATTAATTACGTGAGGGCATCCGTGGGTAAAGGCTAGAAATATCATATATTGCATATCGCACGTTTAGACTCGGAAACTTCAAACAAGTGTCATAGCAACACTGTGCATTTTACTTATTGGAAATATATTGGGAAAATCTGATGACACCACTGGGTGGCTGTTACATTGCGTATAACCTGAGACTAAAAATATAAAAACCGAATTGAGATTAAGGAATATTTAAATATTGGTTAGAACTAATTTTTGACTTTTTTTGAATTTCTTTAAAACATATTTATAAATCAATCACAAGACTCCATTCACCTTTTTGAGTCGATATAGATCTGTGAGCACAGGACTTGCTATTTTTTGTGTTATTGTTGTGTATAAGTATTGTAAGTTTGTAAAATAAATTGATAACGGAAATTAAAATCGTATTTGTTATAGTTAAAAAAAACGGAAAGAATTTTTTAAAGAGAATAGTGGTAGTATATTACAATTTATAGAGTAAAATTATTTCCCAATACATGGTCAGCGCAATGTACAAAAATAAATGAGGATACATTTATCTAATAAATTTGACATCTGTTGATGGTCTAGTTGCACCAAAATTTAAAAATAAATATGTAAGTATGCTTTGATGTGTGTTTTGATGTGTGATTGTCAATATGTGTAAAAAAAATATAGATAAACACATATGGAAACATACATTATTTATCATGCATACGCAGTGTAGACACATATTCATACGAGTCTCTCTTCAATCCGTGCCTCATGACTGAGGATGGTGACTACGCCTGACTCCAGGCATGGCTCGTCTGTGGACAGTCTCCCTCCATCTAAAACGGTCTTGTGCTCTTCTATAGGCATTCGTCAGTGATGGTTCTGATTACTCAGTGACTGTGCCGCTCTATCTTGTCGGTTGACGTCCACGCGACCTCGTTTCCTTGACACTTCCCAGAAGGATAGTTTTCTCAAAATTATCAGAGAACTGCAGGATTATTTTCTCGCACATGGATGCAAGTCTTTCTCTTATATATATTGTCCCTTCGAGAATAGTTTTCTCCAAACCATCAGAGTCTCCCCTGGAAATATGCCCAAAGAACTGCAGGATTCTTTTCTCGCACATAGATATCAGTCTTTTTCCTATGTCCAGTTCCCGGAGAATAGATGCATTCGTACGTCTGGCCGTCCACGGAATCCGCTGCACTCGCCGCCAACATCACATCTCGAAAGCTTCGATTTTTTTCTTTTCAGATTCCCTCAGTGTCCAACACTCCACACCGTACATGAACACTGAGAAAACCAACGCCTTGACCAGTCTCTTTTTGGTGTTAATGGTTATACTGCGATTCTTCCAGATCTTCACCAGTCGACTCATAGCATTTTTGGCAATACCAACACGTCACCGTATTTCACCTTCACACCCACCGCCGTCGCTGATGAGAGAACCTAGATAAATAAAATTGTTGACTCTCTAAGTTGCGCAGTAATACGAGTATATTTACGCAATTATTCGTTCATTTCCCATAATAATGTGTGAACAGTATGTACATAATACTTTCTTGATATTTAATACAAATTTGAATCCTTATCTAATTGTGTATTTTGTTAAGTTGTTTAAAATTAATGGCTATTTCTTCAGTAATTATTTTGTAATTTTGTCTTTTAAAGTATTTATTGAATATACGAGTATGTCAATGTAAATGAAATTGTTACTATACGTTTTAAGATGCGAAAGATCACGTTGTTCTGTAATAATCGTACATCATAATTATTTATTTATTGTAAGTATTTTTTATTAGAAAATACTAGGTACAAACTAACAATGCTTGTATTTATTTTAAACCGTTTTACATCATCTAAAGGACAATCGTTAAGAAAATACTAAAGATAATTGATTATATGGATGTTGAAAATTGCAACCTATTGAGAATTTATTAGGAAATCCCCTCATTATTTTACGAAGTTAATATTGAGGAGTTCGTTCGATAAGGTAAAAATTCATGGTGATTTTTTACGAAAAGATTCGCGAAAACAGGAAAGCATAGAGAAAATAGGATAAAGGGAAGCAAAAGAAAAAAGGGAGTGTATAAGGAGAAAGAGTTAGCGAACAGGGGGTAGAAAATATTGTTTCAGATTCTTTTTAAATGGAGTTAAGAGGGCGTCATTTTGATGGATTCCAGAAGATCGTTATAAAAGGTTGCAGAAAGTGGATTTACTGAAGAAAATAATTTAATGACGAGAGTGGAAAATATTCCGTAGACTAAAGAGCTCTATAATGAAGTCGCCGGTTTGAAATTTCTCACTAGTTTTAAAAATATTAGAAATACATATACTCAATAATTTTTCGTGTAAAAGAATAATTGTATAGAATTTCGACTGACCGAAATTTTGTTACAAGGTTGCGTCTATGCAATGAAAGAAATAAACTTACATATTTATCTGAAGTTTCATTCTCAACTTAATTGACCATAAATAAACAAATTACAATTAAATGAATACCAATCAATACTGGTTAAACCTAACCGTGATAATTACAATTAATTTACGTCAGATGTCACAAGTAATTTTTTTAAACATTTTTTAAAAACATTTTTTTACATTTTTTTTGCACCACAACAGGCCTGGAGGCCTAATTACAGTAGTGAATTACATCACAGAGCACCCAGGCTTGAGAAAAATCACATTTTAATTTTTGTGTTCTCACCGGGAATCGAACCCGGAACCTTCCGTGCGTGAGTCAAGCGTCTTGACCACTACACCACGGAGGCCGCCGTAATTAACTACGTTGTGTCAGAGACCTCGTGGTGTAATGATCAGCGCGTTCGCCTACCATGCAAGAGGTCTTGTGTTGGATTCCCGACATGGTTGATATAAAATATTTATTAAAAAGGGTGTTTTCACACTACAATATTTCATAGTTACTGGAGTGGTACCTAAAGCAAGGGACTGATTATCTTACCATCATGTAACAAAAATGATCAAGATAAGCTGTGATTGGTGTGCCAATGCAGTGCCTTATGCACCATTAGGTGCGGAAAGGGAATCATGATGTGTCATCTCTGACACCAACCGTCTCCAACCGGAATCAATGCTAGCCGGAGAGTGTCTGAATATAGTTTTTCAGTCACCGGTGACGTGTTGCGTTTCTGTGTTGGTAGGCCTGGCCCCTAGATTATTGCAAGCACCCGTACACCTTTGAAGTAAGTACACAATATATTAACTATTTTTATTACGTAAATTTTTCCTTAACCATACATATTGGTGGTTATAGAGTATTACCAAATTGGTACATCTATTGCATCGTATCTTTAATTTGTTATATATATATATATATACATATATGTATATATTTATTGAAATATACAGTCATATATACAATAATACGGTTATAATATAATAGATACTTAATACTAGACTAAAAATGAATTGACATTTTACATAATGTGTCGTAAATAAAGTTTTATTATACAAGAATAGAATTTGGATAACCATAAATGAAATGTTTGTACATATTAACATTTGTAAATTAAAAATAAAATGAAAAAATAATATTGTATTTACTCATCACTACTCACCCCCGATAACAATGCCTGCACGCTGTCGCCGATTTCCTTTTTGAATTTATTATTATTTATGTTGAATATATCACTCGCATTGGTTTTTCGGCAATCCTCAAAGCACATATCAGAACTGAAAATATCTACGTTAAAATAATCTTGTCCAAAAATATTGATTTTAGTTCGCTTTTATTCTAAATTTATTGCAACCGAGAGGGAAAAGATTTTTGAGAAGGGAATATGGAAGTCTAGGCATTTACAGGGCTTATGACGTGTCATAAGCTGGTTTGAGTGGACACTTTACACACTGAGTGAGATTTACCATTCTGCCTATGTTTAAATATCCACATTTCTTCAACTCTTCCATTTGTTGACTTTTGTGAAGTAAAATAGCATTTATTCTTTAGAGTTTGATTTTTTTCGATCGACATTATTTAAAAATAGATTTTATATTTTAGTTACCATCATCATCATTCCCATTTCCGCATACAGTGGTACATATAGCACTGTAATGGTAAACTAAAAGCAGCGTATTTTGATCATCACAAGACGATAACGTAATATTTTTTACATTTCAGATGGCAGTTAAGGAACAATTAAATATTGATGCTTAAATAACTTTTCATATCAATATTTCACATCCACCCTGCCAGGAATTGAACCCAGGACCTCAAGAATCAACTTCATAACCAGGCGGATTTATATTTATTCATTTTTTTCATTCAAGAATTTTTCTGAGAGCAGCCATTGAGTCGAAAACTCTCGTCAAGGGTTCGGGTTCTATTTTGCTCACAGAACTGCATTCACATCCACCTGGACACAAGGGAATAATCTTGTTAAATAATTAAGGTTTTTTTTATGTTTTCGTCAAATACAAGTACACTTTTGTTCTTCAGAGCTCGAATGTTTTTTTTATCTACACTGCTGTAAAATAGATTGTTTTTTATTATCTGTGTTTAAGATTATACAAAAATACTGAAATATCTTTCAAGTGAAAATAATTCTAAATATATAGCGTCAAAAAATCAACGGTATCAGTTTTTACAGAATTGGAAGCACGTGATCTTGACACGTGTCACTTATGGAACCAATATAATATAATATTATTAAAATATATAATAATAACGGTTTCTGAATAATCTTTAACGACATTCAACAATCCTTACCTGTCAAACGAACTCAGAAATGTTATAATAACAAAAGTAATTGGATTATTCTTAGCAGAATATTTTCATTATCATCTCCAGAAAATTGATAACACGATAAGATTTTCTCTTAATATCTGCAAGGTTATTTATTTTTGGGAGACACCATTTTTATTCTGTCTTTTCTCCACTCATTTTTCTGTGTAAAGCGTGTGCGCTTTCATGGTTCTTATGTATCGAAACGTTTGTATCTTCTTCACAAAGATAATGTTTCTACAAAATTGTTGATTCATGAATTAATCTTAGATACTTCTATAACGGAGAAGCGGTTTGTTAACGAAACATGGAATTCTACGCATTTACAGGGCGTGTGTATAACCCACCATTGCAACGTTAAGGTGATAATTTTAAAAATTGTGCGAAATTTGACGTTCTGTAAACTCTGATGTTCATGAAGTTAATTCGCCGAAGGTTTTAAGTTTCTTAGTAGCTTTAATAATTCGGTAAAATTTTCCCATTATCAATAAAGGTGAGTTATCATTAATTCATTTGGATTTTATTTTAACTCTTTGATGATTTTTTTGTTTGTTCGTTGCTTCATGTAAATTTAGTATTTATCTCTATTCGTTCTTACTATATTGATGTGTTTGTTTGTTGTTATTTTTGAATGATGTTCTTGTCATACTAATATTTAAAATTATTGTTGTAAGAGTATATTTTTGTCCCAACTCAACACACGTCCTAAGTCTTACGGAGTTGGGACTTGTGTTTCAATATAATTTTTTTTTTAAATAGCGAATTAATCTCTAACAACTTTATGTTAGGTAAGTTCTAACAAATTTTTGGTCTTTAATAAAAAATAGAACACAACAAAACATTAAATTAAGATATGCTATGAGCATAAACTATGGGGCACCTCAAAGTAGAACTGCCTTTTTTCAGAGGCATTTTGCAGTATTGGGCCCTAGGGGTTTTAACATGTTGAACCCTGACATAAAAGCGTCTATCAGTCACAATGTTTATAAGAAGAAGGTGAGCAAGTGGATAAGGGGTAGACCTTTTTACATCCTGAAAATGATTTTTATGACTAATAATTGTGTTGTTTTTTATTGCCAAATATCTCCTTAGTGTTTTTATTTATATTTTATTTTTACTTTTTATGTTTATTCAAAAACATTTGTTTTATTTTTCTTATTTTTACAAGTATTTATACGTATGTTTAATTTTTTAATTATAAATAGTATATTCTCTAATTTATATTTGTTCTTAAATTTTTTTATTATTATCGGTATATTTTCGAATTTATATTTATGCTTCAATTTTTTTTATTATCGGTATGTTATCCGGTTTATATTTATTTTTAATATCTTAATTTTTATAATTACTAATGCTTTCTTTTATAATTTGTATTTATGCTTCAATTTTTATTATTGTCGGTATGTTTTCTAATTTATAATAATTATGTCTCATTTCTTAACTATTAATGGTATATTTTCTAATTTATATTTATATTGAATTTTTTGATGTTATTATTTTCTTTGAATTTATTAAGCATCATTCAATGAAATAAAAATAGAAACTCATTTAAAAAAGAAGGTCCTTCCTAAACACATGAATTTCTCAGCTAGTCGGGGCTGTGAAAAAAAAAAAAAACATTTTTTATGCTATTTTATGAAACATCAAGATGTTTGGTATTCCAGGGCCCCGATTACAATAGAAAGTAAACATTTATCTTCAATTTTATCAACAAAGTAAAATTAATTTTTCTACATGAAAATCAGAATATCCATACAATGTTTTCTTCTAAATTATAAATTACCGATGAAAATACGTTAAATGTTCATGTAAATATGCTCATTTTCGTACACAAATATCGGTCTTTCCTTATAGACAGCTAAATATAACTCTGTTAACTTCCTATTGAAATCGGGGCTCAGGGGGGCAATTACAAACGCTATCTTCATCGGTATATACCGAGACGATATACTTAACTTATCTACTATTTCTATCTACCTCGGTTTACTGACTTGTCATCTCTGACGTCATATTTTTTCGCGTTCAATGCTCAATTGAAATAAGAGTATTTATATTTTATATTTCCAATAGGCATCTGTGATAAAAAGTAGTCATTATTTCATTTAAATTATTTATTGACAATTCTTGATGGAATTCCATTGTAATTATGTAATAACTTATATTTTCATATAAGTTATTAATTTTAAAAATACTTAGTACACTTCCACTTATTTATTTTGAACAATTAGCGCTTTCACCCTCTAATGGGCATCTTCAGACTGGTGACTTGAGAAAGCGCCAATTGGTCAAAGTAAATAAGTGGAAGTGTACCAAGTATTTTTTAAATTAATAACTTATATGGAAATATAAGTTATTACATCATTAAAAAGTAGTCACTTCAAAGTGGTTTTGAACCAAATCAAATCTGAATTAAAGCCATCAACTCTTACTTGAAGACGATTTTTATGACTTTTGACCATTACCAAGACAGAATGCTTAACTTTCGTAGGTATTTATCTACCGAAGTATAACAACACCGGCTTTTTTGGCATCTCGATACGTATACTCCTGAGTGGAGTATAGTAAAAAAGGTGGAAAAATGTAATAACTAAATTTATTTTTATGGTGGCAAAGTTTTTACAGCTAGATGCTAGTATATGTGAATAGGGCAGCATCTAGCCACATTATCTGTGCATCTTTTCCTTTAGGTTCAAAACTGATAGTTAAATGAGAATTCGATTTTACAATTTACTTATTTCTCTATCTTATTTTATCGTATTAATAGGCTTCATAGAAAAAAATTGGCCGCCTCAAGACGATTAAAAAGATAAATAAATTGTAATTAAAGCCAAAATTTTTGACATTTTTAATAAGCAGATATGTGTACCGCACTAGACCTCTCGGCACATACCGATATACTTACCTCAAAACTTGAAGACGGAGCGTCGTTAGTGTGTCTTCGTAATCACCCGAGAGAATTTATCTTCAACTGTGAAGTCTTAATGAAAGTATGTCACTTTGGTGCGTAGATAGATCAGAAGTGTATCTTCGTAATTGCTCTGGATTTTTTTTCTGGAAAGGAAGGCAATTATTAAGCTGCATATTTTTGTACGCATTTGCGAAAGTGCGCCCGAAATTTTTAGTTTTTACTCCGAAAGAAAGTCGGTCATTTTAAAGGAATTTTCCAACCGGAACTAGAAGAGGGTGTTACGAAGTTATAATGTGTATCACAAAATTCTGGGTAATTAATCACTAAGCGAATATAAAGCGCAGATTCTCTTCAAACTTTCGTGCGGAATTCAATTAAATTTCAGGCTGAGAAGTTCAACGCAAAAGTTTTTAAATTTTAATTGAATTACCCGACAGAGACATCCCGTGGCTTTGTTATGTGTTATACAATACAATATAAGTTAAATATTAACCCTATCCACCACAGAAGGGAAAAACAAACAACATATTTTTAAAAAAGTACAACGATGAAACAAAATGAAAATACGTTTGAAAAAGTGAAGCGAATTTTGATACTAAAATAAGGATATACTTATTTATTTATTTATACTTTTACAATGTTTGTATTATTTTATTTATACAGAATGATGTTCCCTCACTGGGTTGTCCCGTGCCGAGGGAAACATTTTACAATAAGTAAAATATGCCTTAAATTAGTTATTTAACAAAGTTAACATAATAATAAAATACAACGTAATTAATCTAATTATCATTAACATAATAAGCAATATAAACTAAAATACTCATAAAAAAACATAACCAAATTATATAGACCTGTAGACTAAATTTCATAAACAGTACACAAATTTTTACCTATGTGGCTTGATCCACTCATCGATCCGTGCGCAACCCACCTCCACTATCCATTTCTTAATACCAATTTTATATTGTTAGTACTTACTAATTGTCCTTATGGATGATGGAAGTAGATTGTACACTTTAACCGAGTAGTAGGCCAATCTTCTTTGACCGAAAGTTGTATTAATTTTAATTGTTTTTGCAGCATCGGGGTGGAGTATCTAGTAACTATTGTATTTGTGGAAGAAGTTATGGAAGGTAGAGAATAATGTTTGTGTGCGTACAGTAACAGAGCTTGTGGCTATGATTAATTACTCATTAATTACGGTATTAATTTATTTAAGCATTTAAACGCATATTTGTAGTATTTATTTACCAAAATACACGGCACGTAGTGCCTTTTACTTTACAAAAAATACATATTGTGTAGAAACGAACACTTCAAATAATATACAGTAGATAAACGGGGAAAAAAAAGCATGAAAAGTTTATATGTACTGTACATATTATATCAAAATGGTTTCATTTAATGAACACGCTAACATATTGTGTAAAAAATAAAAAGCCATTATAAAGAATTAAAAAAAAAAACATTAAAAGGAATATAAAAATTAAAAAGTACGAAAAATGTTTTTAATTATTTAAAAAAAATAATATTTTAAAGATGTTTTTTAAATGTATTGTCTTTTATTTCTTCTAAAGTAAACTTAATTATTCTCATTGTTTCTTTTTTGAATCCCTTAAAATATGTACGTATATATATATTTTTCCTTTTTGAAGATTTTTTTTTGTATTTGAGCATTTTTTTTTTATTCTTATTTATTTAAATTCTTACTTTTTAATTACTAATATATTGTTTCCATTTATGTAAAAACGATAGTAGTAGATAAACAAACTTTTAATAGTAAACCATTTTACTTTTTGCACTAAAAATAGTTTATTGATAACCTTAGATCATAGATTTCAGATAAGATAAATGATAATAAACCTAATATGGAAACTTCACTGGTCCATTAGAATTAAGTCTAACTGTATATTCTATAAAACGATGTAATTTTACTGTATGTTTCCTCAATAAAAGAAAATAAAAATAAATAAAAAAATATAGCGAAAAAACTTAATCTAATCGTTGGTTAAAATAAATGACGTATTTATATTAATTTAATTTAACATTATTTCATTTAATTAAACCATCCAAATTAAAAATGCATTTGGTCTAAATTTGTTGAAGCAGTTTAGGCTTTTACAGGGCTTATGATCTGTCATTGGCAGGTTAAGGTGGCCACTTAACTCACGGTGTAACATTCACCATTCTACCATGTTTGAACATCCTCATTTCCTCAACTCTTCCATCTGTCCACTTCTGTGAAGCCTGTCTCTCTAGTAGGTCCACACTGGACATGATATTGTAAACTGTAATCTTTCATTAAACAAATATTAAGTATTTTTGATAATTGCAAGTATCTGAAACTGCAATTACATCTGACAAAACGAGGCTTTGTGCCCATTACAAGTGGAATCCAGCCTGTCTACAAACATTTTGATATACTCAAAACATTGTTAAGGATGTTTTCTTCGGCACAGGATTTCCTAATGCAGAATAAATCCTTATCAAATCATGTATAGGTATTAGATTATTAATGGAATTCTTAGAAAATAAAAAAAATATCTTTGCTAATTACGTTTTTTATTTTGATTAAATAAAAATCGCAACCAAATAAAAAGGTTTTTTTAAGTTTAGAGTATTTAACTCTGAGTGATAAAATCATTTAGCGGCGCGTCATAGAAGGCTCGGCCAAAGGAAATGCAAAGGGCGGAAAATATATTTCGTGTCTTTTTTAATGTGGAATTAATTTGGCGCAATTAATTAGGAGGAAACCTCCACTCGGCCACTTGGTCACGTAGGAAGTAAAAAGACATTTTCAGGAACTTCAAGACATCGGAAATTATTTAAAGATGGACTAAATTGGCGGGAAATATAACTGCCAGAAGTGGGCAACAGTTAGGCTAAATTTGATGGGGTCTTAGGACCTCGGATCTGCAAGTTGCAGATAATTAAGTGCACTAAATAAATAATAAATAATGTTTCAAAGAAAATAGCGTGAGGTAATTCCCTTCCAAGAGATTAGAAAATTTGTTGTTTCAACTGATCAAGCGAAATGTTTTTGCCAGATATAATTTTTGATTATTTTTATTTTTTTAAAGAAATGTTGTATTTAAAAATATTGTAAAAGAGCGATAAAAATGTTGAAAGATAAAATTTTATCCAGATAATAGTTAATTGATTTTAATAACATTGTTTTTTGTTTAATTTAAAGCAAGTAAATTTATATAAAACCTTTCCTCAAATTAGTTTAAAGTACCAGTTGAAATAAATTGACTGATATTAAGGTTAAATTACAGGTTAATCGTATTAACATCTAACTTTTTTTGTAAAATATACTACTCGTATTATAATTTAATATGATGAATAAATTTTAAAATATGGAATGAAAAAACTCAGTGGTTTCAAAATAAACACTATTTGTTAATAGACTATCAAACTAAATTTAAAAAAGACATATATTTTTATGTGTTGCATTATCATCGCTGTGATTTTTTAAAGTTTTGATAGTTCTTTGCCCGTAACGTCACAACTTCTCGTCGGTGAGTTCTGCCGATATTTGAAAGTAGAGCCCTGTAGCGTAAACATACACCAACCATTGGAAAAAATGGATACCAGAAACCGGAAATCTAGTATAAAACGCATAACAAGGCTATTGATTGATTGGTTATTTCTAACATGTTTGGGAAAAAGATTGGCAAATGGTTGATAGACATGGGAAGCAAAGAGTTAGAAAATTTGTTGACAATTATAACTTCATTTATACCTATGGGTCATGTAGTTTTTTTTCTTCTAGTGCCTTGCCGGGTCCCCCCGACGTTGGCGATCACTATAGCGAAAGCATATGTATTTTACATTTCGCAGCCAGGACGACTGCATATTGATGTTCTTGCCGTAGTGATTCCTAGGAAAATATGACTAGATTGGTTGTCTTTTCTGGTGGATGTTCTGTCGGGGTTACCTTGGCTGGTTGGTTTTGGTTTTGAGGCGCCAAAAACTTGCCTTTCATCCTCTCGTTATGTGCTGTGATCACACCGTTAAGAGTGTGATCCCATTGCCCGGGTTTGCGACGTGGACGCAGACGAGTTGGACTAGTCAGTAGCGTTACCGGTAAAATGCAAATGAGCGTTCGCAGCATTTTATAGAATCACATCCTCTAGCAAGATGTGACTCACTGCGACCCTACTGACAGTTCGAACCCTATATATATACATACTTATATATTATGTACATATTTTTATATTACAAACATATTTATATTATTATATACATACTTATATTACATCCCTACTTATTATTTTGCATTCCCTACTTACACTTTTGCAAATACGACCCAATATATATTTTTTTTGCCGTAACATATCGATTCCTTAAAACAGGCATTGGCTATATAGGAACTGATAGATCTTCTCAAGTATTTCGCTATACCGCACCCCTTCGCTTGCTTGATTTATCCTTAGTTTTTAAGTAAAATATTTGTTTGTAATTCGGCTTATGTGAATTTTCTAATATATAAATAAATAAATAAAGACCTTGTGACTTAGTCCAAAGCCAATTTTTCGTACATTTTCAAGAAACTTGCAGTACAATTAAATGCCGTAATTTTTACCACATGTATGAAAACATTTTTTATATCCAATTTCCCGTATCACCGAACTTCCTCATTCTAACCCTTACTATGATGGAAACATCAGATGATGATTTATTTTTTTGTTACGTTTCCACTCCCAATTCAAAGGTTCTCTACTTCTGTTAGTAAAAAGTATGGAGCGTTCTTGAAAAAAGTATCTAAAAAGTAAAATATTCGAAGAAGAGAATCCGTAAATTGCGAGGGGCCTTTGAAGAGGATTTAGTTTCGCAGAATTTAAGATTAATTGTATGAGGTATTGCAACAAATTTACGATGGATTATCCCGGATCACTATAAACTTCTACCAATATTTCAGTCTGTCTTTATTATCATTTTATTTTACTTTGTTTCTTTTGCAACAGATGGCGTCGTTTTCTAAAGCCCTTGATCCTAATTTGTGATGAGGTTTTTCGACTGAAATCGGATTGATTATATTACGTTCGTCAATAAGGCTACATAAAAAAAGACAAACACAATCCCTTCTATAGATGATCCAAGACGTTGAATATTTTAAAAATAAATTATTTGGAAATATTACGGAATGTCTAATTCCAATTAATTTATTTTTATAATCTCCTAGCTTTTACCCGCAGGTTCTCTCATGTGGTATTAGGGAGAAATTATTCAAGTAATAATGAATTATTTGTGTCGTTTCTCAATAAGAGTTTTTGTATATCAATACGAATTTTCCTGATGGAATGATATATTTTATCAGGATTGAAAGTAATTTGATCTTCTAATTATTCCTATGAAAGAAAAATTTTATGATCCAGTAGCTATTGCTTACGTAATATCACAAAACCAAACCAAACTAGCCACAAATAAAGTAAATCAATTAAAGAAATTAAAATAATGAATTTAAAATTGATTCATTTTGACATCCCAAATTACCGCCTACACATTTTCAATTAATTTTTCTCATTGTTGAAATATCATATATTTTTTGTTGTTATTTTTAATTCAGGATGAAAAATAAGTATCCTATTTTACTTCTCACGTCTTCGCTTATCTCCATACAAAAAATACATCGATTGGTCGCTCCATTGAGACGTGAAAGAAATGCAAACAAACGAACGAACAAACTTTCGCATTTTCAATAGTAGTATGGAAGTATGGACGACACTAAACTTTAAGCATTAAGCATGTTCTTTATATGAGACTGCTGTGTTTTATTATACGTAACATATTTTTTTTAAAAATTGAGTGAGGAGTTTAAATATTATTATTGAAAATAAAATGTACGCTTTTTGAAAGTTTCATTTTTTTATGTGAGTTGTATTAGACAACACGAATTTGAAATTTCGATACAAAATATTAATAAAATATTTTGGTATAATTTTACTATCATACTTTGTTGACTAAAGAATACTTTTGCCTAAAAAAAAAATATTTTAGAAATATTGTAGAAATGTCTACATAAAACATAAATATTTTTAACACAAATAGAATATGCATAACAAATATTGAATCCTATGTACAATGTGCAGATATCACGCATTGAAAATATTCAAAAAAAATTCGTAAAGTTCATGTGTTTCCGGTTGAAACTTGAGTTTAAATCTGACCAGTATATTCATATATGTAAAAAACATCACCTACTGCCTCTGCAAAAACGTCGTGAAATAGCGGATATAATTTATTTACTTAAAATTGCCTCTGGTTCAATTGACTGTCCTGAACTACTTTGCAAACTTTCTATCAATGTTCCTTCCAAAGTTTTAAGAAATAACCCTCTTCTTCACATACCTCTTGTTTCATCTAAATATAGGCAAAATTCATATTTATGGCGAACTTTTAATAATTTTAATGTAATAAATAAATCATTTAACATAGATTTATTTGAAAATAATCTTAATAACGTGCGGCGTTTGCTTTCGAAATAACTCGTAGTATTTTTTTCTTTTCTTTTAAATTTACATTTAATTACTATTCATTTTATGTTCGAGAATATTTTTTAACTTACTGTGATGCTACTTGTGAAAACCTGTAATTGGCTTATTTGTTATTTGTTTTGTTATATAAATATGAGATAATTATAGCTGTTGGTTATCCAAATAAATAAAATAAATAAAACACGTATTACGTCTTAATTTTTACGACATAATTACGGACAGTTAAATAATTCTGCTAGACAAAGACAAAAAACAGTACTTCTGCTACTAAAGACATAAACAAATTACGGACAAAGACATTACAATTTTCTGGCACATAAACTTTCCAATTTTTTGAGTATGGAGATATTGAACAGCAAAATTAATAACAATACCCTTAAAAGTGTCTAAACATACTATAATAACAATTGCCAAAAATAGACATCTTTATTGCCAAGAAATAGGCAAGTTTCATATAAGAGAGTTAACCATTCCATTTTTAAAAAATATCTAAACTTATCTTTTAGCTCATAACTCGTATTTTTTTCTAGTATTTTTGTTTCGTATAAGTAGCTATGTAAGTAATTTATGATAATTTAATCAGTCAACTTATTTTTTTTTCGCGATTATTGTTTTTTTGTAAGACTGTATGTTGTCTTATGAATATACAAATATTAAAAAATAAAAAAACTCTAGTCTATAAATGGATAACTAAAAATACTAGAAATGAAGCCGATAAATATGTATCACACACGAGAATAAAATATATTTGATTTTTAATCAAAGTATTTTCTCTTTTCATTTCATGGGCGTATTTTAAAAATTAAATTAGATCTCTTTTAAATTTATAATATTAAACTATAATTGAACGTAGTTATGCAGAAAGCGGCCAGTCCATAATTAAAAAAAATGAGATTTTGGTGTTATCGAGTTAAAGAAGGTCAATTCTATGCTCTGCTTAAAACAGCCAGGTAGCTTTTATACAAAAAAACTGTAATAATTACCTTCTGAAAATTCCATGATGTCAATATGTCATGAAAATGAATGTCGCATCATATATTCGGAGTTTGTAGAGGTTTTGATTAAATATAAGATCTGACTGTTTTCTGCAAAATACATATTTTTGGTTTCGCAGTAAGCCAATATCTATATTTTTAAAGTTATCTTTCAAAATTGTAAATTTATTACAATTTTAATAATAACATAAAACACACGAGAGTTTTACTAGAGCTTGCAGTTTTCAGCAAAATACACACCTTAGGTTGAGTGGTCAGCCAGACTTTAAAAATCATAAAATCTCGTTATATTCAAAATTACATTCTTTTATGTATTGTAAAAAAAACGAATGAATGCAATATTTATCATTAGTGAAAGTAAAAAATATTCCAACTGTTGCATAAATTAGATTATTCACCCTTTTCACGAAAGTGCTATTATCTCAGTTTCACTTTTCTATGGCTGGCTGCTTTCTGCACAACAAAGTTCAATTGTAATTCATGTGAGAGTACTTTTATGTAAAAGATAAATAATACACTGACACTCCAGATCGTGCCTATGGGCCAATGGAGTGGCAAAATCCACAAATAAATTATTGTACTTTATATAAGTTTATATATTTTTGTAAACATTTTTATTTATTATGTTAGATTATTAAAAAAATAAATACAAATACACCCTCCAGACCAGCTGAATGTCTGATCATTTCTATATTCTAAACATTAAAGCTAATCAGCGTAAACATGCTAACATCCCTCGTATATGTGAAACATTTAACGAGAACTTTAATAGTCCATATAAAATATATTTAGCGCTTTATATAATAAAAACAGAAAAGAACAAACATGCTTGATTTAAAATAACAGAGAATTGAGGTTTTATCTTTTTTTGCGCATTATTTCTCATGCAATTTTACGCCCCTACTAATTTTTCATTCATCTTCCACCACTCCTCATCACTTTCCTTCTTTTTCCTTTCCTCCATCTCCTTGTTTTGTCCCTATTTCTTTAATTTTAATCCATATCATATTGACCATATCGAGTCTGTCAAACACCGTTTTCTAAGAAAAGTGGCATGGTTGCTCGGATTACAAAGCTGTAATTATTCCTATTTTGAAATAGAGCAATCTCTTAGTCTGTCTTCATTGGAGAGACGTAGAACTGAGATGGACCTTATATGAATTTCAAAATACTTAATGTCCCATCTCTGTTGCAATCAATTTCTTTTCACGTTCCTAACCGTGTCACCAGAAGTCAAAATCCGCCATTTATAAAATCCTCTAAGAGCAACTTTTGTTTTTATACATATTACCAAAGTCCAGAATGTGAAGATTAGTCAATTCATAACACGACTTGGAATTCTTTGGGATAGATCTTCCGGCTTTTCGTAGATCTCTTCGTGATGAAGTTGGATTGGCATGGTTTAGCTCGAAGTCTTATGTCTTTCGTTTTATGAATATATTGTATACTATAATAGTATTTTATTTTTTTTCAATTTTATTAATTCATATATATGTACATTACAAAATGGAATATCTTAATTCAAACAAATAGAAATATATAAAATAATAAGGTAAAATTAGGTATATAAAAATAACACATAAATATACATAATATTTAGAGAATAATATGTTAAAAAAGTAAGAGAATCTTGGAACGAAAAACTCCCTCAGAGACGTGAAAAATGTCAATGTCCAAAGTAATATTATTCAACATAGAGATAGCCCTTCCAACAGGCATAACCATTGACAGGTTGGCCCTGTATATTGGAATGTGAAACAGGCTATGCTGACGCTGTCTAAGGTAATTATCCGGAACATAAAAGCCAATGCTCCGTATAATTTCAGGGTTCTCAATAAAATTAAGATTGTGAATTGTAATGCCCTTGTTTGTCTTTGCTACATAGTTTTATGTTCTTTTTGTTCAGTTTCTTGTATTTACGTTTCTTCATGTAAATGTTGTAATTGGTTTAGGCCGTATACATAATAAATAAATACATAAATATCAAGAACATTGTAAAACCGTAGATGTATTTTATTAAAATACAGTGAAATTATGTAATTGGAAGACAGACCCTAGAGAATCTATTAGATTTTTTCAATAGTCTCTAAGTATAAACATTTAATATATACATCTGTTTATATTTAAAATAAATAAGATAAAAACATGTCTTTTTACAGAAAATAAAGATTTCATACCTTGAGTTAATGTCCCCGTAAATAAAATTATTTGCGTTGGTGGATAAATATGTCAGTAGTGCACTACCAACCCTCGACATTATCGTAATTATTCCCTCGCATATCTTCCCAAGTATGCTCTGCTATTCTCATTATTTACGCATTCCAAGTACTGCCACCGTACTCAGTACCGGCTCTTAGATGGTATTTAGTAATGCTACTTGTGGTATGCAAAGTTTAACTAGTAGAATACTCTAGTCTGCATTGGGTACACGAGTAGACTAAAGTCTGGAGATAAATAGAATCCCCGATTTGAGAGCAATACGAAATATTATGCGTCATTCTAAATGACTAGAATTTTCACGCTTGCAACTCTTTAATATGAATCAACAATCTTCTTCATTTTCCTCCTGGTCAAGGTCTTGGCGGCCTTTCTTGTAGTCTTCTGCAACATGGATTTTAGGTTTTGATGGTTTTCGCAAGTCTCGTATCTTCCATGCGGTCCACACGGTCCTTCCTATTTCTTCCCCACGATGTCTTCAACACCACCGACAGATCTTATTGTCTCATTTCTGATCCGATCTCTAAGAGTTATATTTGCAATGGGGCGTAGGTTTACCATTTCCGCTACTCTGAGAAAGCTTTTTATTCTGTTTGTGTCGGTTCTCACTTCCATCATGTAGGTCGTGATCCTGACTTTACTTTCGGTTGGCATGTGATTGTGTCTCCATATTGTGTCCTGCAAGCAGCCAGTTATATCTGTGGCTTTATTAGTCTGTGCTCGTACTTCACCAAATAGGTCACTTTTGCTGGAGATCTTTACACCGAGGTACGTGAACCGCATGACTCGCTAAATGCGTACATTATGGATGATCAGTTTGCATCCGAGTGGTTTCTTTGATATGGTTAACCACAATGTTTTACTGACGGATATCGTCATATTGTATCAATTTCAATAATGATTAAGAATTTAAGGTTTGATTTTGAAAATTTTGATCGGATGTGGAAAAAAATGAAGAATAAAAAGTAATCTAATTTGGTATAACTAGAAGAGAACAGTAACGTTAAAAATATATTATATACCTCGCTAATTAAATCGATTATATCTTATGGAATTTGTGTTTGGGTTTTTACTTTACAGTTTCATTTGAGTAAAATTTATATTCATATGAGACTGTAAAGGAGGAATGTACATCGTAATCCGTGAGGCGAAAAACATGGGCAAAAGTGTATATTTTAAATTATGTGATGTCCAGCCGGTAAAACAACTTTGTGACTTTAAATTGATTGTTGATCCGGAATATAAAAAAAAAAATTCCTTCACTCGTAACACTATGTCAAAAACTAAAGGTTTCCTCGTCGTTCCTGGAATAAAAAAATACTTCGGAAAACGAACATTAAATTGCGTCATTTTAAGAATGTTCAATTATCTCCCAAAAACCATTATTAACATTGGAGATCTTCAAGTGAAAAAATAGAAAATAACTGCCTACTTACAGTTAGAAACGCGTATTTTTTCCGTATAATATCGCGTTTTAAATAAATAAATAAAAAGGTCGAGTATAATTTTCTAATACATGTCAACTTTCATTTTACGAGATTCAGTGGCAAGAGTGTGTAAGTAGCACTGGTAAACCCAGGAAGTAAAGCGATCTTACGCTGCAAGGAACATTATCACCGTCGTATTTCCCGAAGAGTCGGTAGCAGTAAGCCTCTAATCTTCGCCCACAGCCCGAGTGGTCCGCAAGCTGCTTCCCAAATTGCGGAGAACACCTCCTTCGTCTTCTGCGCTCCTAAAGCTAACGTGCTCTTAGAACATTACCTCCTGTTATTTACTCAGCCGGGATGTGAGTACCGGGGACTTACGTTCACCGCCTGTGAAATACTCCTTGGGATTAAAATATACTCGCAGAAGAATATTGAATTTTAAACATAATGGGATAAAATTAAAACGGACACATTGCCATTACATTTTTATATACATACGATACATGACATAATATGACAATTACCGATTCAACAATTATTACAACTACTACAAGTACTACCATCACGCCATTTTCCCGTAGCGGTAGGCAGAGAGAATAAACACACCTCCACATTTATTTATTTATTTATTTATTGTGGATAACTTATATAGCGCCATTTTCGTAATAAAATACCTCAAGGGCGCTTTACATGGTGATTCTACTGTTAAGTTAATTTAATTGAAGCTTTAAATTTGTAATTTGATTAAAATAATTTATTTTGTTGTCACGTGCTACGGATTTATTCAAATGATTTAGAGAACAAGTGGGTTTTAAGTTTTTTCCGAAACATCACTTCACTTTCACAGCCTCGCACCTCTGCTGGGAGAGCATTCCATGCCATAGGGCCTGCGACCGCAAATGCGCGCTCACCAAATTTAGTGCGCTGTTTGCGTAGAGGTATAATAACTTTTCCTCTCGCCGTAGACGTAGCTGATCTAAGCGTGAGACGCCTGTCAGCTAGTTCATCTGGAATGCATAGTTCCCTTAGATATTCCGGAGCCGAGTTGTGCAGTGACTCATACATAAGCCAACAGAGTTTGTATTCGACCCTCTGTGGAAAACGTAGCCAGTGTAGTTCCCGAAGTAGTGGAGTGATATGACTGAACTTAGAGATTCCGAAAATAAGTCTCGCTGCGGCATTCAATACAGATTGTAGGCGAGTCATTTTGTTCATTGGTAGACCTGCATAGATACCATTACAATAATCGACTCTAGACACTACAAACGCATTTATTAATTGACGGGCGGCATCAACCGGCAAATTTTTGCGTATGCATTTAATTTGTCTCAGCTGGTAGAAGCATGAACTTATCGTTCTACTAATTTGAGCGTCAAGAGATAGGTCAGAATTGAGTAAAACTCCCAGTAGTTTAACGGTGGGTAGAACGGCACTCCCTACATTGGGTAGAGCCGTATCCTGGATCAAATTCTGTCGTCTGGCTGAAGCCACCCACAGTTGTTCAGTTTTTGATGGGTTTAATGTTAGTCTGTTTTCAGCCATCCAGTTTCCTATTTTCTTGATGCATCCATCAATTAAATTGACAAGCACACTTCTCTCGCCTGGTTTGCAATAAAAATAAATCTGCGTATCATCTGCATAGCAGTGCGACCACAATCCACATTCTTTGATAATGTTCTCTATATCTTTAGTGTAAAGGAGATAGAGAAGTGGTCCTAGTACTGACCCTTGAGGCACTCCTGTAGACACCCGAAAGTTGGTTGAGCTTTTACCCTGGAACACGACTGCATATTCTCTTTTATTAAGATATGAACTGAACCACATATGTGCCTGATCACGGATACCATAAGTTTTCTCCAGACGTTCAAGCAAAATATTATGGTCTACAGTATCAAATGCAGCACTCATGTCCAGAAGAGCCATCAACACCAGATTACCAGAGTCCACCGACGTTATAATGTCAGACAGTACTCTTATCACTCCCGTCTCCGTGGAATGAAAACGTCGGTATGCCGATTGCCTTACCGAAAATAAAGAATTCCGCTCGATATAGTTAACGAGCCTGTGAGAAACTATTTTTTCTAGTATTTTTGATACGATGGGAAGATTTGAAATAGGGCGAAAACTGGAAAGATCTTCCACATCTAGTTGGGAATTTTTTAAAAGTGGAGTTACATTTGCTTTTTTTATGGCTCTCGGAACAATGCTGCGCTCCATGGATGTATTAAATAAATCTGTTAAAAATGGAGCTAATACGTTAATGCATTTTTTCAAAAGCCATGTTGGCATCGGATCTAATATACATTGTTTGTTGGGTAATGCTGCAACAATTTTTTTAACCTCATTTATAGACGTTGGTTCAAATTTACTGAATTTTTGAAGGGCATTATCTAAAATTACAGGTTTTTTCGCTGAACTACACGCCAGTCTGATTTTTTCGACTTTATTTGTAAAAAAGTCGGCAAAATCAGTGGCAGTAGCGCTTGTGTTAGATGTCTCTGCTATACAGTCACCACGAACAGATTGAAGGCTTCGCCAGAGTTGTTTTGGAGACTTTTTCTGTTCAGTGATTTTTGTACACCAGAAACTAGATTTTATTTCTTTTATAAATGTCCTATAAGAGGCTTGCATATCTAACCATATTGATCGGTCCAAAGTTGACAGTGTGTTTCTGTATTTGCGTTCTAGACGTCTTAGCTCTTTTTTTTTGAGTCGACAATTTTCGTCAAACCATGCATCAGATTTCCTTTTTCGAATAGTTTTCGTAGTAAATGGTGCATGTTTGTCTATCAGGTTAGATAGTACCTCATTGTACAACCCAGCCAATTGATCGACGTCGTTTGAGCGACGGTCAATGTCCGGACCAATCAACGATGTCAGAAGTTCGGATTTAAAATGTTCTAAATTTAATTTTCTCCATGGCCTTGATGCGAGTGTTTTGTAAGTTGGTGTTGGTTTTTGGATATTAATTTTACAGTGCACTAATCTGTGGTCTGAAAGTCCGATGTCTGTTACAAAAACTGTGATTTTTTTATCACAATTCCGTCGTATTATAACATCAAGTGTACCTCCCGCATCATGTGTAGGGGTATTTACTTCTTGTGAACAATCGAAATCACTTAAAAGTGCATTAAAACGAACCGATTCTGAATCCGTCTTGCGGTCGAAACGAATGTTCAGATCTCCAGTTACGTATGTTACTTCTGTACGAGTGATGGCCCATTCAAGTAAAGATTTTATTTCCGAATAAAATTTCCGAGGTGGTGCTTTAGAACCTGGTCTATAAATTGTGATTAAGGTAAAATGGTTGCTGCCTGCGCTAACCCTACAGCCAATGCATTCAAAAGTTGTGTAGAGTGGTATTTTAATTTTTGTTAATTTAAGCTGATTTTTTGTTAGTACAATAATTCCACCGTGGTTCGTCCATGTTATATTATTTTTCTTATGAACGGTTTCAATGGACACATTCCACATGCCCTTCGGTTATGTCTGCTTTTGACATGACCAGACATACGATTTTGGTTTATCTGATCATGCCATGTCTTCCTTGGTCATCCTTGTCTCACGTTCGGTTAATTTTCGCCATTATATATTTGTTTTACCATTATTTTGTCGTCAATTCGTTCTACATGACTAAACCATCTTAGAGACCCTTTTTTATTCTTATTAATTATACTTGACTCAGATTTACACCATCGCCAGATTTCATCATTTCTCACCTTGTTATACATTGATTTCCCAGACATTCGTCGAAGAGATCGCATTTCAACCGCGTTCACTCGGCTTTCATCCTTCCTCTGCCATTTCCATATTTCACTTGCATACATAAGTGTTGGGACTAAAACTCCGTTGTGCACTGCCAGTTTAGCTTCGATTGACATATTTTTATTAGAATTACTGTGCTTAGTGTACCGTTCATTTTGTTGCCTGCATTCACTCTCCTTTCAACATCTTTTTCTATTATTTCATCTCTTGAAAACATGCTTCCAAGATTCACAAATTCTTCTACTTGTTCAAGACATTCGTTGTTAACATTCATTATACAGTCAGCAACCTCACTATCCCTTTCAAATACCATCACCTTTGACTTTCGTTCATTGCCAATTTGCTCTTCAGGCATACATCATACATTCTAGAGACTTTTTTGCAAATCCTTGTTACTGCTTGCTAACAGAACTGCATCATCAGCATACAACAAGCAGCTTACTGAAAAATCACTCATTACAATGAAGCGATAGTACATTTTACATAGACTTAATGTTTTTATTTAAGTTTTTAAATGGCATTGCTGACTGCCCTAATTAACTTAGTATATTTAATTTTCATGCACTCTTTAAACGTACACGTCCCACCAAATTGTTTTACTGTGTTGACGTAAATACTAATGCAGCCAAAAATTCATCCATGTATGGAATTTGCAATTTGTATAATAACATTATTGGAGCCAATGCAAGCGATATATTCAACTTGAATATTAATACATTCAAAAAAGAAATAAGCGACAGCATATGGGCATTATCGTTTTAGTCAAGTTGTGAGTAGATGCAACACAATTTATTTTTTTCATTTTAAATTTAAATTAACAAAGGCACATAATACAATTATGCACAAATATTTTTTTTGTTTTTAAATTTTAATTCTCCTGTAATATAACTTATCACACATTACGTACATTATTTATTATTAGTTTAAAATCACTTTTAGTCTAGTATTATGTATCTATCATATTATAACTGTATCCTTGTGTATATGTAATGTAGATTTCAATAAATTAAATAATATTAATTGATAAAAATATAAAATGGAAGGAGCAAATAAATAATATTGTAAAAAGAATGAGAAAACTTATATATGTATTTATTAGATTAAGGAATATATTAACCATCGAAAAATCAAAATCAATTAGCTTTGCTTTCGCCCAATCCATATCACTGTACGGAATAATCGGATGGGGTGGTGCTTTTAAAACAAATATTTTACCGGTTGAAAAAATACAAAAATTAATTTTGAAAGTTATTTTGAAAAAGCCGTCTACTTTTTCCACTGTTTGATTATTTAAAAAAAATAAGGTTTTAGATACAAAATTGCTTTATAAAAATAATTGTATGCTTTAAATACATAAAGATAAAATAAATAGTAGTAATTCTAGCTTTCAAAACGTAAGTACGCGACCTAGAACAGGTGGTAATATCTTAATTCATAAATTAAAAACAACTACTGCACAACATCATTATACTTACAGAGGAATATTTTTCTTTAATGAAATGAACAAAGATAATAAAAAGTTCAGTCAGGAATACAATATATTTTAAAAAGAAGTAAAACATTACATCTATAATTCTTCTTTATGTAACACTGATTGAAAACATCGTTTATATCTTTTTTGTAATTTATTTATGTTATTCTAAAAATATTATTGATTAAAATAATCTATTGTAAGACGTCATTCCCCATTATGTACACAAAAATTGTTTATTTTTTCTACGTAATGGGAAACATTAATGTAAATATATGTATTTGATTATTGTAAAAAATTGTATTTAGTTGTTATATTGTATTTTTATTTGTTATTGATAAAAAAATAAAAAAATATATATATTAAGTATATATTTATCAAAATGTTAAGATATCTTTTTTAATAAATAAAGTTTTTCCACTAGACATGGAAAATCTGCATTTTAATAGCAATAAATATTTTTTTTTATGTTTCGACTACTTCAAATTATGAATTTCTTACCAGCAACCTTAAACAAATATGTGTGTAGATTTGTTTCAATGAAAAATCTAACATTCTTAAAATTTTCAGGTGTAATGCACATTGCTTGCATAGCGCATATTACCTGAACTCGATGATGTATAGGGCACTGTATTGGTAAAATAAATACCGAGTAATCTCGATCATCTGTCATGTGAAGGTAAGATGATCAGTCTTACCCCTCAGATGCAAGTCCAGGAACAATGAAATATTGTATGCTCCTGATAATTACCTAAGATACGTCAGCATAAATTGTTTCATATTCCGATATACAGGACCGACCTGCCGATGGTTACGCCTGTTGGAAGGGCTACCGCTATGCTGAACCACATCGCTCTGGATGTTAATCTGTTCCATGTATCCACGGGGGTTTTCCGGAGCAGGATTCTCCTACTACTTTGACAAGAGTCTCTTTCATGTATTTTTTTTCTTTTTATGATATGTACGTCTTGAATTTTAGTTTGTTATGTATATGTTATTTTGAAATAAATGGATTGAATTGAATTGTTGTTCGTAAACCTTTGAAATCAAAATTTCAGGTCGACTCTGCCAGAAATCAAGCCCAGGACCTGAAGAATGGTAAGTGAACACGTCAGCCACTACACAATACGAGACTGACTTATCTTCACTTGATTTTCTCAGTCAGGATTTTTACCTGAGACCCTGAGAGCAGTCATCGAGTCGAAAGCACTCGTCCAGGGTTTCGGTTCTTTTTCAAAAACAGAACTGTTTTTTTCATACGCCTGGACACAAAAAAGAGGAATGAACTGTGAAAAGTAATCAACTGCAATATTGTCTACGTAATTTACAAATACTCGTTATAAATACATACTTTTGTTGCAAAATGAATCCACCTTTTAGTATTTGAAGCATCAAGTGCCACTAATTTGATACAATCAATTAACCTGTCATCGTAATTTCCTTTAAGTTGGATGGTAGACGCATTAAAATTCAAACGTATTTGAATGTTACTCGTATTTTTTTCTTGAATTAAATCAGCCTTTAAATTTGTTTTCTTTTTAAAGAACAACGACTAACAACGGCGTGGTATGGCAATAAATAAGTGTTTAAAAAACTCATAAGTTTATGATTTTGGTAAACAAAATACAGTTTTGAACTTTCAGATTGGTCTATGTTCTCAAACGTAATTTATCGATCATCGGGAGACTCTAAATAATAGTCGATATGGTAATAAAAACAAAGAGATTGTTCCACTTTATCCCATCCAAATGGGATTTGGTTCGAATCAGAACTCGGCTTATGGCTAAGCCAGTTGCCGCTTACTGCCAACATCGAGGAACAATCTTAATTCTACATTTTTCATCCAATTTGTGCAAATTTCATCAGCGATTCAAAATAAAGGGAATTGAACCCAAAATAACGCGGGGATTTAGTTACTCCGAGTCAGAAGCGAAGAATAAGTTGTTCTTATAATATCTGCTGATAAATCCTTCCCGAGGTAAAGTTATACCGGCGCATGTACACAGGGGGTGGATGAAATGGATAAATGGATATAAATTGAAATTGGAACAAGAAAGTAACGCGGCGCCGACGCTCTCCACTTTGACGGATAAAATCGCGGGAAATTAAGTTTCAGGCGTCGGCGTCGCGCGTCGGTCGGCTGCTCAGGGACGGAATAGAGGAGTCTGACAGATCGGTTCTTATTCTTTTTAACGACATCCGAATAACCTTTATTAACCAGGATGTCGTTAATTTCTGTCACCCTTATTCTTAATGAAAATACTTAGGTTATTGATGTAATATTTCATTAAAATATTAACTCATTATTGTCTCAGCTTTTCGGCTTTTGAAGCTTCAGGCCAGATATCGGTTTTATTATTATTCTCTCGTTGCATGTCCGTTATCGAACGTCTGCGGTCATTGATCCACAAAAAAGTCGGCATACCACAACGACGAATTCTTCAGTCAAAGAAAATCTACTCTCAGGTCAGCATTAGATTTGGAGATTTTGCCTTTGCCGTTGCCGGCCCCTCTGCCTGAAACCAATTTCCTTCAAACTTACGAATCATCGACAGTCCGAGTCAGTTCAGATCCCAACTAAAATATCACTTCTTTGGATTATCGTGCCCTCAATTTTAAATCAGAAAATATAATAAGTCACATTAGTTTAGTTCGAATGTAAATTAAGTATACAATTGTAAAGCGCCATTGAGGTGATTTTTTACAAAAGAGGCGCTATATAAATCAGCCAAATATTATTATTATTATTATTAAGAAGCTTTTCTCCTTCAGGGCCCCTTTCTGCTCGGAATTGGGCCTTGTATGAGGTGAACACATCATATTTACGGACAGATGTCCATCTTTGATATTACACTTGTAATTTGATATCACACTACTCATTTAATATTACACTAATCATAAGGCATTATTTAATTATTACCAAAGTTGTCTTGACTAGTATTATAAAATATTTGATCGCTCCACCCCTGCCACGGGTCGCTTTCACTCTTCCGGTCCTGGATGCGCCGCTTCCGAAGTAATTCCGGGGATTTAAACAGACAATATGGCATTACGACTCCATTCTTCCACTGCTGCTCCACTACATTATCCTTTGTCCATTACTTTGGTCCTAACTTTCGCATAATCTTTCTTCCTATATATCTCTCGCGCTTTAAATTCACATCCAATCTTATAACCAGCTTATTTTCCTTCGTAAAAAGGTAAGGACTCACCGAAGGATAGCGGTCTTTGATGCGATGTTCCTAAGATCCACAAAGATTTTTACACAAGTCGAGAAATTCCATTATTATACTGAATTACAACGGCCTCCACGGTGTAATAGTTAAGACAATTGACAAGGAAGGCTCCGGGATCGTTACTTGGTGAAAACAGAAAAACTAAAATGTAGTTTTTTTCAAACCTAGGTGTTCTGTGTTGTAATTATCACTAAAATTGAGCCTTCTAGCCTTTTGTGGTGTTAAAAAACAAACAATATCTAGGCTTTATAAAAATATCTTTAAATCTGGGAATCTTTTATCTCACTGTTAATCAAACTCCGCATTACCGCGTGTAGGGCAAACACCTTAACCATTAAAGTATGAAGCTGTCAATTTAGCTGCGGTCTATTTTTGAGCTTAGTACTTTCGTGACGTCAATATTTTCGCGTTTCGAATAAATAAACATGGTTAAAAATAATTATGCTTTGTTAAAATAAATGGTTTGTTTGAAATATTTTACGTTACCGTAACGTCTTTGTTTATACCGAAATGAAAACATTAACATTTTATTTAAGTTGAAATACTACTTGTTGTTAGGTACATAATTAAAATAATAAAAATATTTTAAAAATATGTATACATAAAAATTTATATACACCGAAACCTCTTTTAAAACGGTTTTTTATAGGGTTTTGATAAAACTGTAAAAAAATTAAATAAAAAAAATTTAATCCAAAATTTTGGAAGGCATTTAATATATTATATTGTTTTGCATTTAATATATTGTATTGCATATAATATATTGTTTTTTGGGATTATTATTCGTTATTGTTTTATTCGTATTTATTTATTTATTAAACGGCACAAGTGCCTTTTACAATATAAAATATGACAGTATGATGAGTTAGTTAGATATACAAAAAATGAAAAACAATATTAAAACATGGGTATAAAAAGAAAAAGAAAAATAACAAGAAATATATAAATAAATGTATGTATGTCAGCATACAAAAGATATAAAAAGTCTGTAGATATTAATATAAAATGAGCTAACACCAGATCGTTAGCATAAGCAGCTTTTGCAAATAATTCGTTAATCGTTACTATAGAACTTAATAAAATATTTATATTTATGATTTTTTTTATTTCATAAAATATTTGTACTATTTATATTTTGTTTTTCTGGATCATTTTTCTATTATATCGCATTTTATAATAATTTTTATTATTTTACTATTAATTATTATGGCTTAACACGGACACAGCTTAAAAAGCTATAACAAGTACAAATATTGAAAATCGTTCTTAATTAAATATTTTTTTCAAAATAATATTTTTTATGTACAATAAATTGATATACATATTTAATAACGAGCGAGTGGAATGGCGGATTGACAATGACAATAAGATGGCGTCGTCTTGACTACAAAATGGCGTCTTGACAACAAGATAGTGTCTCTCAAGCGACAGCTGTGACTCACTACACTGACTGTAGTAGTTTTTGATCGTATTCCTTGGAATCTATAAAAGATAGATATATGGTTTAAATATATTGAAGAATGTCTTTAGTAGAATGATAATCTATAATATCAACATGTACTTAATGGGACGTTTATACGATTTAATCGGCATTTACGTAATTTTATTTTTAAAATTATGTAAAACTTTTTTTTTTCAAAACCCCTGTTTTATTTTTGGTTGTTTTTGTTATTACTTTTAATAGATAAAACAATGCAATAACAATAAAACAGTTTTTTTTAATTTCCATGATTTACTTAAATCTAAAGATTTCTCAAAGGGAGTATAAGAGCTATCAACAAAATTATTTATTTTAAATTTTTATTCGTTTTTAATCGTTTTTGTTACATGAAGGTAGGATGATCAGTTTTACGTTTCAGGTACCAGTCCAGGGACGATGAAATATTCTGGTGTAATAACACACTTTAAAATAAATATTTCATCTCAACCATAAAAATAATAATAACATTTGGCTGATTTATAAAGCGCCATTTTTGTAAAAAATCATCTAAAGGGCGCTTTACAATTGTATACCTAAACTTACATTCTAACTAAACTAAAGTAATATATTATATTTCCAGATTTAAAATTGAGGGTTTGATAGTCTAAAGAAGTAGGATTTTAGTTGGGATCTGAACTGACTGGGACTGTCTATGATTCGTGAGTTTAAAGGCAATTGGTTCCAGGCAGAGGGGCCGGCAGCGGCAAAAGCACGATCTCCAAATCTACTGTTTGGGGAGCGCCGGATTTCGACAAGTTTTCCTCTTCCTAAATCAAATGCTGACCTAAGAGTAGATTTTCTTCGACATGTCGGGAATCAAACCCGAGACCACCTGCGTGGTAGGCTAACGCCCTGAATCACGAGGCCGACAAATCGGCATTTAAGTAATTTTATTTTGAAAACTACGCAAAACTTTTCCTTTAATTTTTTTTTTTAATCCCTAGTTTATTTTTGCTTGCATTTACTTTTAATATTAAAAACAATGCAATAACAACCATACCTTTTTTTTTTATTTACCAAGATTTACTCAAATCCAAAGAGTTCTCAAAGGAGTGTAAGAAATATGACCAAAATGATTGTTTTTTTATTTTTATTAATTAGGTTTTATTATAAGAGATAGCCCTTTAACTGGAACTGGCAGAAGAAGGATGAGAGCCGAGTGAACGCGGTTAAATTCGATTTCTTAGACGAATGTGTGGGAAATCAATGTATGAGGTCACAAATGATGAAATCAGGCGAGAGTGTAAATCTGAGTCAGGTATAATTGATAAGATTAAGAAAGGGTCACTGAGATGGATTGGTCACGTAGAACGAATGGACGACGAAAAAATGGTAAAACAAGTACATATAGCGAAAATGAACGGTAACGTGAGACGAGGACGGCCAAGGAAGACGTGGCATGATCAGATAAAACAAAACAGAACTGAAGGGCATGTAAGACAAGATGTATGAATGTGGAAGAAGCTAGAAATGTATGCCAGGATAAACGTGATGGCTAGTAGTAGTAGCCCTTAAAAGTTTTTTTTATATATTTTTCATGTATTTTCATACGTCATTTGCGCCCGGAACACATTGTATACACCTGAAAAAATATTTCATAGACATAAATAAATGCTGAGAATGTCTTTTTTATCTCAATTTATTTTGATTACCATTTGTCACCATCTATATATAGTAAAATTTAGCCGTCGGCGTCGCGTCGTAACTAACTGCCGGAAGTTCATTCTACGACCGTCGGCGTCGTCTAAGTAAGATCAGGTTAATGTATCACGGACATTTTTATTTGCTGTTGAAATCTCGTTCAATTAAATCGTCAAATTTGAATAATTCAAAACTGAACAAAATCCAAAATAATTGGCGTTCGAGTATTACTCGCAATCGCGCAGTAAGAGGTCCCAATATGGAATATAATGAGCCGCGCTGACCTTCCCGGAGACATTTACATGAAAGATAATAAAATAAAATACCCTTAACTTTAAATCACCCTCCCGTCGTATTCCAAGACCAGGGCTGGAGTGGGGCAATAACAGAAATGAAATCGTACAAAATAAGTTTCCACGTAACAATCTCCGTAATTTGCCAACGTTCGAGGTTGGGTTTATAGGCTGGAAGGATATTTTTTCTACTAAATTCTGCGTTGCTTCTTGAGAACGCCGAACTCAAAAAGGTATTATTTTCCCTTTTACTCTAAGTGAGTGAGCCCTCGCAAATTGAATTTATCCTACTTCCTATTGGGATTTGAAGGCTGCCGTGGGCCGCGTCGCGCCGCGTCGCGCCGAGCCGCGGCGCTCCGAGCCGCGCTCTCGCGTGCCGACCTGCGTATGTATGTATGCACGAATGTATTCTTCTATGTAGATGTTTACCCCAATTCTTCAATAAAGGAGCTGCTTTCAAAATAAAACGTTTGTTTCTTTTTTAATACTCTCTTTGTAAATACTAAATAAACGTTACAAGGAAATTCTTTTATATTATGTTTGTATTCCAAAAACATGTTTCTTTTTTAACTTAATCCCTTGAACCTACTTAGATTAGTAAGAAAACATATCATTTTAGCATAAAATTATAATAAGGTCAAAAGCCCTTAAAAAAACGGCATGAATTTATTAGGAATTCAAGTAATCATCCAATTTTTGAATGAGAAAATTTGTTTTGTAGACGCTAAATAAAAACTTTGTGAATAACAAACTGGAAAAATGTAAAACTAAAATCATTAGAAAACAGAATGAGAAATTCCAGCCCAACCCGGAATTAAATTTTAAAACTGTTTTTGTGTACATGTGAATATTAAAAAATTTTGGAGTAGGATGAAATATCTCAAAAACGCACGCAAAAATAAATAAAAATGTTAAAATAGTATTCATTTTAAAATCGTAAATAATGACGTCACTCCTTATATCTAAGTGTAGTATTTCCGGTTTCCGCTTTAAAGCCCCCGCACCTTGTAAGGAACGTTTTGACCATAAAAAAAGAGTATAATTTGTGATTGAAAAGTTTTGACATTTCAACAGGGTTGCCAGATCTAGCGTTCGTAAAAACAACCATAACATAGAAATGAGCAAATTACGATCAACTAAATGAAGTAATCAAAGCAATATTCCATAGATTCTTGTCAGTTTTGTTATTGGCTGGAGAAATACAACTTACCGCGGTCAGTGAAAGTAAGAACGCAAACCGTTTCATGACGTCACTACTGAAAAGTGACACACTGATTGCAGTAATTTGGCGCGGTAATTGATAAATGTAACTTTAAAAAATCATATACTTGTAAATAACGCACAAATTTTTTTATATGTATTTTTGCTTAGTTAAATAGTACGCTAAAAGAAAATAAATAAATTAGAAAACAGTGGAATTCCTCATTGTACTCTATATCGGAATTATAACAAATAATTGCGCCTGTTAAAGAATGTAAATCAACGAATTAATTTTCTAAATACATAATCATGTCAGAAAATTAATACATTATATAAATAAAAGACGAGTGATACTTTAATTCACAAATTTAGAATATCCAGTGACCGGTTTCATCGCTTTCGCGACATCTTCGAGAGTAGTATCTTTATTATATAAACTATTTAGATAACATATATTTAGATAACACACGTGCATTCTCCATTACTTTACCCATTGTAATATATTTATACTAATGACTTTTTACCCTTTGTTTTTCAGAAATCATAATTTACGAAAATCAGACTCACGAAGGATGGGACACTAAAAATAAAATAAAATACTTAAACTCATTAAAATAGCATTGTATCAACTCATTAGTTAACCCGAAAAAAAATTGATAATGATCCTTAAGATAAAAATAACTTTATTTAATTTACTTTCATATAATTTTGAATTATCTATCCTTATCTCTGTTTTGTATAAATACATATAAATACATAAGAACTTCTTAATAAAATACCAGTCTCGAAGATGTCGCGAAAGCGATGAAACCGGTCACTGGATATTCCGAATTTGTGGATTAAAGTATCACTCGTCTTTTATTTATATAATAAATTACAATGAACTTCCATCAAGAATTTTCCGTACAAACTTAAATGTTTTAGAAAATAATAATTGAAAACGATTCATAATAATAAAAATAAATCTTTTTATCCATAATGTACAATGTAATTAATGCAAAAATAAAATAAAGGTATTAGGCGGACTTATTACCACTAGCAATGTTTTACAGCCTGACCACAATCAAATAAAAAATACAATAATAATAAAAATTAATAAAAAAAAATGTCAAAAGTTAACAAAACACTAACAGTTAAAACATTATATAAGATTATGGTGTCTATTGTTTAAATGAATTATATTGAATATATTTTCATTTATACAATTGCATCTTCCAATTATTCATTTGTAGTAT
Organism: Micrasema longulum; assembly: GCF_059751315.1. Classification (NCBI taxonomy): domain Eukaryota; kingdom Metazoa; phylum Arthropoda; class Insecta; order Trichoptera; family Brachycentridae; genus Micrasema; species Micrasema longulum. The sequence goes on from NW_028278331.1 coordinate 744,467, forward strand.
ACAAACATTTACTTATTAAAAACAATTTTAACAGTTCTGAATTTTTTTAAATACAATTTGTTTCTTTATTTTTTTTGTAGCTTATTATAAATTAAATAAAATAAAACATACCTGTATTTGACAAAAGTCAAGAACGTTTCAGCGTAAAAAGGAGCATCGAAAATTTATCATTCTTTTTTATACTTTTGATAAAATCTGAGAGACGCGCGACGGAAAAAAATCTCGTTAAAATTTTGTACACTGTTTGAGTATGACTAATTCAATGCGAATTTAGTATCCGAAGAAAGTGAGTTGTAAGTTGGTTTGAGCAGTAAAAAGTCAAGGAGCAATAATAATAATAATGCGATATAAATCTTTTGTGAGATGTTCGTTATTCACTTATTTTCCTTTATTGTATAAGGAGACATTAAAACCGGTGGAGAGAGGGTCGCTCGAGCGGATCCTGGCGGAAATCTTACAAAACTCATTTCTCGAAGAAAGCAGACTTTACTCTGCAAAGACAGTGTTATAGCACAAAGCCTACTTCTAATGGACTTTATTTAGGAAGCCCTCGACTCAAACAACGGGAACAGATCGCGCAACAACTCCGAGCATTTAATGTAAGGGCCGTTACGTCGCCAACACGTTAAATTAAATTTTAATAGAAACAACTAAATAGATTACATCGTAAAAAGACGCAAAACATTTAAAGTACATGACGCATTTAATTCTACATTTTAATGTATATTAGAACCAAAAAAAATTACCACAAATTAGTATGTCTGTAGATATCTTTTTATATGTATACTGGCTGACCCGACAGACGTTGTCCTGCCCGAACGTTGACTTGCCTTGGGAAAATACTTCTTTTTATTTATTTTTAATTTATTTATTCATATTTTTCGCTTACAAACTATAAATTAATAATAAAAATAATGTGACCTCACTGGGGTTTCCCGTGCCGAGGATACTTAACAATTTAGTTTTTTTTTATTACATTTGAGAATAAACAAAGAAGACTCACTTAAAAAACAAACATAATTAACAAATATTCAGACAGTTTTAAAAACAAGGTATTTATATACATCTATATTATTTATATTACAAAACACACAATGAAAACAACAAAAACCTAACATAAGCCATACAGTTGTGGAGCAGTTGATTCAGCATTGGTATGGGCGAATGAGACAATCCATTTTACTTCTACCTAGCTCCACTATCCATTTTTTTGATAAGTAGGTACCTAAGTACTTGCTGGTGATTAAATTCCAAAATTAAAATTAGTTCATATTCAAATATTACGTTTAAGTAGGTACTTGTTTATGGTTGAATTCCAAAACATAAAATAAATATTTTTTCAAATAAATCATTCTTTTTGCAAACGTCAAACTACGGTCGTCTCACCAACAAAGGGGTGTACTTATGTAGAAATACCATTTTTAAAAATGTATTGAAATAAATATTTATTTTAGTGTTAGCAAAAATCCAATAAAAATAAATAAACGGGCAGAAATTTTAAGGAATTTAAGGAAAGAATCTGATTAAAATCCACAAAAAACAAACTTTTTTTATACACAAAAAACAACATCTTTCCATTTTTTTGCAAACGCATTCTCCTCAAAAGCAACCCTGGTAGATTGATGAATAAAAAATTTATGTTTCTAACTTCTTTTTTCATATTCGATTAAAGATTTTAATATTTACAAACACGCACAGCGCAAAGATCTATATTTCTCTGACCGCACGTAAATCGGTTAAGCCGTTTAGGAGTACGGTGACATCACACGTACAGAGGAATTATATATATTAATATTAATATTCGAAAAACAAACAATTTTTAAATAGAATTCAGAGTAAGAGTAAGACGGGTCATTTTGTTGAGAATTTAATTGATAATAATTCCGTTTCTACCTCAGATGATAAATTGTTCTAATATAATTACACGTTTGGATGCTTACTGAGGTTGCTTGCGATACAATATATTTAAGGTAATTAAATCTCTGAATAACTAATTGCAAAACGATTCCAGTTATTAATTAATTTTGTCAGTTTACGATGAACATAACTTTGGGAATTCCCAAAGGAATGTTCTTTGGTCCTTTATTGATCAGACGTATGTAGGTTTGCATGCGTGTATTACACGTCGAATATAAATAAAACAAAATGGAAAAAACGTACAAATAAAATTTAATATAATGTACATTATGAGAGACGCATTGTCTACAAAATAAAGAAAGAAGTGCTCTGCTGCTTTGGATATGTAGAACGAATAAACAGCGAAAGAACGGTTAACAAAATTTAAGATGCAAATTTTGATGGATGCATATAGCGCGGAAGACTAAAAAAACGTGGCATGTCCAAATCCAACGAATACTTGGAGATGGATTAGTCAGAAGTCAGAATCATTAGGTACGTAGGAAGAAATTGCCTTAAGGCAATATGCCTGCCCTTATGCGTATGTATGTAAACTTTATATATATATAAAATGTTGAAACCAATAAATAATCGGCGTTCGTGCATGAAAATACGTATGAATGTGTAGGAAACGAGGTCTGTATTCAAAGAAAGAGTAGTGTGATAATCTTTCCTCTCTGCCTACCCTTAGAGAAATAGCGTGACAGTTTGTTTATTTTGTTAATATGAATGTTAGTTTATCATTGTGGATTGGACTGGGCTATCTAAAGTTTCTAGTTCAATTTTCCGCTGAGTCAACGATTAAAGATTCTTCTTCTTCCTTGTCTTCTTGTAGATCTGACGATCTGTTCTACTTAGACTACTCAGTCTCCCGTGATGACACCCAACTATCATTCTATCGCTTAGGGGGTCTTCCAGGTAGGCGCCGTCCGGAAGGCAATTCTTCGGCTGCTACGGACACCAGTCTATCGCTGCTCATTCTATTTATGTGGTCTCTCCAAAATCTTCTACGTGATCTGCTCCAGTGCACTATATTTTCGATTTCGCACGTTTTCCGAATAAAATCATTTCTGACCCGGTCGCGCAGTGTTTCCGGTAATTAATCTGAGGACCCTCATGACTTATGTTCTTAGCAGGTTCTTCGTTCTCGTATCGTCCGTTCGTGTTTCTATGGAATATGTAAAGATAAGATGTTTTAAAATTGACTTAAATTTATTTTCTAATTTAAAGATTCTTTTCATCGTTTCTTTGAATCCCTTAAAATATGTATACGTATATTTATGTTTTTCATTTTAAAAAAAATGTTTTTATTATTCTATTTTATTTTTACATCTGAGCATTTTTTTCATTCTTTATTTTAATTCTTAACTTTTAATTACTTTTATAAATTTTCTTCATTTTTTACTTTCATTTAAATTTTTAAACAACTTCTATTTATGTTTTTTTTCCTTCTCTTTTTCGTACTTTAGTTAATAACCTTACATATAATTACTTTATAATATGGAAACTTCACTGGTCCATTAGAGTTAAGTCTAACTGTGTAAAATATAAAACTATGTTGTTTCCTAAATAAAAGAAAATAAAAGAAAATACATATAGGAGGTTCGTAAACGTTATCGTTATTTAAAAAAAACATTTAAAAAATAAATAAATAAAACGTAATGCGTATGAGACCTAGAACAATTTGTGGACTGTACTGTAACTGTATCTAAATAAAAGAAAAAAAAATAGGTTTCACAAGTGTTTTATATATTCTAACTATACTGTCAATTCGCATGTTTTTATTGTTCCATATTATCTCTTTTAAACATCCTGACACTTGAAAGGCTTTGTTAACTTAGTTTCGGATTTCGTTCAACAAATTATTATGGCTGGATATATCAGTAACTAAATACCCGAAGCTTGCGATTTGTTCTATTGATTCATTGTCAATTATCAGTTTACACCTTTCATTAATTTCATGTTAGTTTTAGTTTTAAGAAATATAAATAGAGAAAGGAAATTAAAGGGAAAACGAGATTTTTAGCACACCATTTTTTTTAATTTTTTAAAAATTTTATATGAATAACCTGCTAAGCCTCTATTTTGAAGCTTGTCAGCAGGTGGGATAGAGGGGATATGAAAGGAGGTATTGAAAAATACACCACAACACCTAGACCAATTGAGAAAAAAAAATCTTTCTTGGATTTTTTTCTTGCAACTGGCGGGAATCGAACCCGCGACGTCAGTTTCTAAAATAGCCGTCTAACCAACTACGCCACGGCGCCTGTCAAAAAAAAAGATATGACAAATACAATATGAGTTTGCGTCATATTTTTTGTACAGCTATCACTATTGTCATGAAGTTAGTATATTTTATTGGACTTCTGGGGGACTAAGTACAATTGACTTGTCCTTGTCCCAGTAAGTTTTGTATTTTGTTTTTTTGTTTTAACTTACATCCAGTTGAAGATTTTAATCAATATAAATAATATAGAAGAGCATATTACACACTGAGAAGAAAATATAAAATACTATATAAGAAAATAAAAGAAGGCTACTGTAAAAAGGTTTAGGACGAGAAAATAAAGTGAAGGAGACGAAAAAAGTAATATTTTTCGTTGGGATCACGTTTGAACGCAGTTATAAAGTGAAATGACAATTGAGTATTATTCATTACTTGCCCAATACCCAAAGTTATGTGGAATCAAAGTACATAAATATAGTAGCAATAGGGAAATCTCACATACTACGAATACAGATAAACATATGTAAACGGATTTCGAAACATTAATTGTATTTACAAAATCAATACGCATATTGGGGAAAAATATAGTCATTCACAATTTGAAAAATACGGCTCCACGAAAACGCGACAAGATTGGTTTGACAATCGTGACGTCAAGTTTTGTGACGTGAAGAATAATGTGCGACGGTCTATTTAAATGGTCACAAACGATGGTCCAAATTCAACCGAATGGTGACTTATTAGGGGCGTGGCCAATGCAATTAGCATTTTCGCGGGAATTAAAAATTTTTAGAAAACTTTAAAGCACTAATAAGTACAAAAAATGTTTTTTTTTTACTACAGTATTTTATAGACTCTATTTAATTAATAATTTTAAAAAAGTCGTATTTTCCTGTTGCGCTTTCACGCTAATATAATTTCATTGCGATATTTTCGGAAAAAGCTTTATTAAAGAAAATTGACATTTTACAATAATTAACGATGCAGTGTTATAAAAATTGAATAAAAGTATATGCTATATGGCCGCTAACTAAAAAGTGAGGTTCTTGCGGTTAGGACGGCAGTATTTTCTTATTGTGCTGTGTGATATTATCCTTATTATTAACATCAATATGTTTTCATACAGGAAATAAATATACATTTATGCGCAAGCACATATTTAAGAATGTTCTGTTTTCTGTCTGTCTTTCAATCTTATCTTTATTACGTAATTCAATCATTGTTGACTCTATGTTTCTATGAAATAAATTATAAAATAAACGGGCTTGAAATCAATATGTTTCTTTTATGGGTAATATCGTGTATGTTGGATTTGTTTTGACTACCATTCCAGGAACCATCTACAGGGTAAACTGTGTGTTTTGTAGAAAAAAGTATGTGTTTATCTACTAGTAATTTGTACTGTATCGCAGTTGGCTTTTATCTACAAAACACCCAGTTGACCCTGAAGATGACTCCTGCAATGGTAGCCAAAACGTCGGAACAAATCTCACGTACACAGTATTACCCGAAAAAGAAACCTATTGAATACAGTGACCGTGAAAACCTTCGCACCTATTCATGCTGGAAATCGTCCCTGTAAAATCATTTTGGGTAGCACGATAAGGTTTTGGCAATTAATGTTAAGCAAACATTAGTCCAGAGCTTACTTCTTCCACTCCTTGACTATGCGGATATCAGTTATCCAGATGTTAACTCTGAATTACTTGATAAGTTGGAACGATTGTAGAATATTTGTATACGTTATATCTTTGATCTTCGCAAATTCGACCACATAACCGAGTATCGCACGCAACTACACTGGCTCAGTATCAGGAATAAAAAAAACATTCACATTCTATCACTTCTTTACAATATTTTAAATAATCCTACTTAGCCTGTTTACCTGAGAGAACTCTTCGACCTCTATCACAACACGGACTGTATCTTCGTTGTAGTAAAAAGCGAACCCTTTCAATACCCTTTCATCACTCTAATTTTCTTGCCTCCTCTTTCACAGTAGTAGCTGCTTAATTGTGGAATAATCTACCCACTAATGTTAGATACGCCCTTTCTTTAGATAAATTTAAGTCGAGATTGAAATGTCACCCTCTCCTCTCTTCATAATAAAGTGTTAATTTTTTTAACATATTACAACAGAGATGAAGAACATTTAAGAGAAGGTAATATAGAAGTGTAGGCATCTACAGGGCTTATGACTTGTCATTGGCTGGTTTAAGTGGCCACTTTACACACTGTGTAACATTCTCCATTCAGCCCATATTTGAACATCTGTATTTCTTCAATTCTTTCATCTGTTGATGTCTGTGAAGCTAAAGAGCTGAAACCTTTATTTATGCGGGTGAGATTCAACTAATTGAATTATTTCTCCTACATACTAACGTAACGTTAAGGTAACGCCTGAAAATATTATTTTTTCAATTTTTATACTTCTTTATGGATCAGGTGGATTTATCAACAATATTTTACGATATGTGGATTTATTAACAATATTAACAGCTCCCAAGGGAGTTGAATCCCGCCCTTGTCTCAAAAAATTTGGACAAACTCAAAATACTATTAATGATTTTTTTAGTGAATCTTTGTTTTTAATTTTGTATAAAATCATAAGATTCAATATGTCCATGTACTTACTTGTAACTTTCTCAAACTGAACGGTTTGGGTACGTAGGAAGAAATTGCCTTAAGGCAATATGCCCGCCCTTATATGTATATAAAGTGTTAAATAAATAAATAAAATTCCAATGAATTCATAGAAAAAATACACGAATTTTTAAAAGTAATGATTTTTATTGGAATCTTCGGCAGAAAATATGAATCATTTATCTTTTCCAGTAAGTTCGAGTTGTGTAGTAGAAGGAACAAAGTGCTTCGTAAATTATTGACATCCGCTATTGCATTTGGTATTTGTGCACCAGATTCACGTCTCCGCGATTTGTTTATCCTGGAAATTCACTCGCACGAGGCACGACACAGTTGTGGGTACGACACAACACAACACAGTGCGGCACAGCACAGCACATAACTGCACAGTGCCCAGGACAGCGCGGGACTGCACGGCGCGGCGCGCGGCACGGCTTAGTTCCGGGGAACAGATACTGGATTTAGTCAAAGCTATGTAAATCAGGTCAACAACAACCCGAATACGGAATCCTACATATTATATCTGGACTTATTATTATATTATGCTAACCGCGTACCGACGGGCGAGATATTCAAATTGTAATCGTCAGAAATGCTTGTAGTTACGTGTGTATAATGCAATGCTTGTACAATATGTAGAATAATTACAAATAGTTAAATATTTTAATGTTTCCCGTGTCGTAAAAATTAAGAATTTTCCACACCGTTTTGTGAGTAAAATAGAATCCAAAGCCCCTATTATAACGGGAAATAAACAGTGTTATGCTCGTCTTTAAAGTAAAATCAAATTTTCTTTACAAAAATAATAATAATAATAATCAAAGTTTATTATCAAAAATAACAATAACTTTATCTACTACATAAACACTTAGGTAATAGATTTCTCTGGATCATGTCTAGTCTGCCTAACTAGGTACAACCTGTTTTAAAGCAAACCTTTACCTACTTGTTAATATACAAACAGTTATACAATATTAATTTACTAGGAATTTATTTTTAGTAAATTTTCCGATTTTTTTCGACCTAAATCCAGTAACAATTTTTTTACAAATTTGTTAAATTGAATCCGGGTCATGGTTTTGCGATCTTTGGGTAACATATTTAATATTTTTGGGCCCAGAAACCTGAAATGTGTATAATATTTTGAAAAAAAACACACAAATCTACACAATTTCGTACAGAAACTTTTGTTTAACTTTATACATTTTGTTCAGTTTCTTTTACATATGTAATATGTTTCTTCGTGTAAATGTTGTAAGTGTAATAAATGTAAACTATTTGGCACAGAAAAAGTTCTCTTTCATGGCATAAAAATATGTTATATTATATAACCAGGAAAATGATAAGCTTAAGAGGTCACTGACTGCTTCCCTTAATAAAATTGGTTGCAGAAAGTCTGAAAGGTTGATGATACCTGATAGATAGCCGACACATGTTCTTGTTTGAGTTGTTATATTTTGTTGATAAAATAAAAAAAAAAAACTGAATTCAATTTTATGTTAACACTTTTTGCATTTTTTTGTATCCATCGTATACTCTTCAGAAGACATTAATGAAAAAAAAAATACTCACTCACAGGTCATGCCCTTTTGTTTATGTGAAACCGCATTTTGTATTGTATAAGTATCATTTATGGGAAAAAGATAAAAAAAAGGTTTCTCCTATCTTACGTATTATATTTTTTAACTACATAAAATAAAAGAAAATGGATTGAGATCGTGGATGGTTTATTCCCCGATCGAGTTACTACAAGTTAGTTGCAGGATATCCACTGAATTAAGGATTCCGCGGTCCTTCAGCCGTCCCGTGAAGTAAGCCAGTGAATGGAGCTAATTGCAGGAGGAATCCCGAGCACAGACTAATGTAATGGCAGCATTACACGAGTCGGAAACCTAATCGAGAAATTGGTCAGAAATCTGAAAATAATTTTCAGCAAGAAGAACAAACAAACGAACTTTTACACCGTCTTCACATAGGGGTAGAACGCTATATTATTTTTTTCCGCACATACTTTACTTCGACTACATCTATATTCTTCTCATGCACGAGCGTTTTTTGTCATTTTTTGATTTTTAAAATTTATTTATTAATTACATTATACATACATTTGTTAAGGACAGAGACACAGTTTACAGCGACACAATCAGGAACGACCCACGTCTGTGAACTCGCTCCGACTCGCTAGAAAATCCATTAACACACATATTTACATATATATTCGCACATACATATTTATATTATATTTTATACAAACATATACATATATTTAAGTTCACACACATCATTGATACTTTATACATTATTACATCCTTGGTCATGTCCTTCGAGTATTTGTTGGATTTGATCATGCCATGTCTTTCTCGTTTTTCTTCAATTTATGCATCCATCAAAGTATGCGTCGTTAATATTTAAATCGTTCTTTCGCCGCCAATGCAGCACTCCTTCTTTGGTTTTGTTGATAATGCTTGTTGCAGCTATGCACTGATCTCGATATTTGTGCACCCATAGTATGTCTTTTATGTAAGTTCAATATCGCGTTGAGCCAAAAAATCCAAATACATTTTTTTTTGTGTTTTCAATTGAAGCCAGCCGCATCGATTGATATATTCGAGTTTCACAATTGACCAATAGACTGCTTACATTCTGTTAAATTCAAAACCGCGAATGAATCCTTCCTACTAAAGAAGCAAAGCAATTCCGCGCATATCCCTAAATCCAATACAGCGAATGAGACGAACTCAATTTGTGTAATTGCAATATTGCGAATACGTCATACATGCGTAACTGCCGGTTTAACTACCGCAATCAACTTCGTAAAGACGCATGCGATAGCAAAAATAGATTTTCTAATATAAATCAACAACACAAAATAAACTGCGTTTAAATATATTTTTTTGAACATTTTGACAAAGGGTTCATACGCGGTATTGACCTTAATAATATAGTTTTAGCACTTTCACCCGAGAGATCGTATTTCAACAGCATTTAGCATGCTTTTACCCATTCTTTATTTTTCATATTTCGGACTTGGCTCTCTTACCTAAGGGTCGGCACCGATGAAACCCCTCGAAATGTTCCCCGCTTATTGATGCATTGCCCCCTTTTCAGCGTCGAAAGACATAGTTTGGAGGCGGGTTGTAGAAGCGTTGGTGAGGATCTAGGCACATCCATTCCGTAATAAGTCATAATGACATCACAAGAGGTAGTATCTTTCATGGTTAGGATAGTACAGGTAATAAGAACAGTAAATGACAACAAGATACGAAATGCCGTGATTTTTTCAAGTGAACTGGAAGGTTTACCGATGTTTATCAATTGTCCGGCTTCTCTCGAATGAGTTTTCTGTGTTTTTTTCTTTATCAAGCAAATGTGGAGAAGTTTCTATAAAGGTCCACGGCCAAAACTCCCTCCCTTTTCCAACCGTTCTTAGTATAGATAGCCATGAAACAAAATCCACTTGTAAAATATAAACCTTGTACATTATATGGAAAGTCAATAATATTACAAATTCCATTATAAAAAAAGGGTCGGCACCAGGACTTAATTTTGAACTGCTTACTTTGCTCCCTGCAACAAGAAAAATATTTATGGTAAGTAGCAGGTGATATTTATTCCTTACAGTGCATTAAAAAAAAAGGAATTTGTGTAATATTTATTAAATCTATGTAATCAAAATCAAGAAAAGAGTTCTGCGCTGGTTTGGACATGTAGAACTAATGGATAGCGAAAGAACGGCTAAGAATATTTACAATGCAAATGTTGATGGATGCAGAAATAGAGGAAGACTGAGAAAGACCAGGCATGACCAAATCCAACAAATTCTTGAAGATGGACATGTCAAAAGTAGGAATAATCGGCACGCGTGCATGAGAAGATGTATGAATGTAGAGGAAGCGAGATCTGTATGCAAAGATAGAGTGATGTGGCGTTTTATTCTCTCTGTTGTTGTTGAATCAGAATCTGTTCAGTTTTCCGATCCATATAATACAGCTTTAATGCTGGTCAGTACTAGTTACTAGTACAAGGCGGATTCCTATTTCTCGTCCAATTTATTGGTAATGGCCGAGATATTTTGCACAGCTATTCAAATGATTTAAGGCTTAAGCATTCGTACTTAAACTTAAATAATGGGAGAGCGAAGCACTTAATGAGAGCTACGAAATTATTCAAGACCATGTAGAAAGTTAATTGAATATGACATTGTGATATAATATTATCATATCCATTTTGCAGCGAACTGAGTAACTTTGATAACAGTCTTATTACTTTGCCAGCCCCGTAGTCTTACGATTAGGTCGTGTGCCTAGCGTGCAGAAGCTTCCGACATGGTCGATATGAAATATGTTTTTTGAAAAGGGGTTTTATTTTACACTGCAGTGTTTCATAGTCTCTAACTAGCACCTACAGAGTGAGACTGTTTAATGTTTTGTGTTAGTACAAATGTTATTAGATACTGTTAACTCGATCAACTTGAACGACTTTAGAATACATGCATAAAGTACATTTTTGGTCTCAGGAAATATGATCACATTTCTGATTATCGTAGGCAACTGAAATGGCTCAAAATTAGACAGCGAAGAGACTATCACTCCCTCTTACTTCTGTTCAATGTACTGCATAGTCCTAACGATCTTAAATACCTGCGTGAAAAATTTCAACGCTTATCAGTTCATGGTTTACCTCTTCGTTTTAATTCTCAAGGCACTCTCTTAATACCCATCCACAATTCCTCTAACTCATATAGTGCCTATGCGGCTCGACTGTGGAATTATCTCCCATCCACCATCAAAGATGTTACTACATTATCTCTGTTTAAATCACGTCTGAAGAAACATCTCCTTTCTCTTCCTTAATCTCTCCTCCTTTCTCTTTTCTTCTTTTTTCCTTTTTTCCATTGAGTATTATAATAGTTTTGATTTAAGGTAATTAATAAACAAATATGTTTATTTCTATTTTTAGATACGAGTATCTTTAGCTTTTTAATCTTTATTTTCTATTGAATATGTTCTGTAGCTTGAATTATAAAAATAAAACTTTTATTTTATTGGTTGGTTGGAAGAAATTGCCATTTGGCAATAAGCCCGCCAATGTACAAATAACATTATGTACAAAAAGTTAAATAAATAAATAAATTATGCTACTGCTACTCTGTTTAAAGACAGCACAGCATGTGTAAGGGTATATGGATCATATACATCGTGGTTTGACATTCATAAGAGGTCAAACAGGGATGCGTGATGTCACCATGGCTGTTCAACGTGTATACCGATAATTGCACGAAAAAGGCTTAGTGATGGGAACAAAAATGAGTGATTTAACTGTCAATTGTCTTTTGTATGCTGATGATGCCGTGCTTCTTGCTAACTACAAAGAGGAACTGCAATTCTTGGTAACAAAGGTCTACGATGTATGCACGGGAAGCGATTCGCTGATGAATGTCGATAAATCGAATGTGATGGTTTTTGAAAGAAATGAAAGCATGACTAAATGTGAAATCACTATAAATGAGGTTATATTAAAACAGTTAGAGGAATTTATGAATCTTAGAAGTATGTTCACTAGAGATAGAATGACTGAGAAAGATATTGAAAGGAGTGTAAGTGCCGGGAACAGAATGAACGGTGCACTGAAATCGAACTTGACAAATGAATGTCTGTTGCAAGAAGCGAAATTAGCAGTTCACAATGGAGTCCTGGTCTCTACCCTGATGAATAGGAGCGAAGTATGGACTTGAGAAAACAGGGATAAAAGTAAGCTAAATGCTGTCAAAATGCGATCTCTGAGGCTAATGTGTGATAAAACTATGTACGATACATGCACAAATGTAGACATCTGTACATTATGTAAGGCTGAGATAAGCATTATAGACAAGAGTCAAGAAAGGAGCTCTGCGATGGTTCGGATATGTAGAGCGAATGGACAGCAAAAGAACGGCTATAAATATTTACAATGCGAACGTTGATGGATGCAGAAATAGAAGAAGACCGAGAAAAACATGGCATTACTGAATCCAACAAATGCTTGAAGATGGACATGTCAAAAGTCGGAATAATCGACGCGCGTTCATCAGAAGATGTATGAAAGTAGAGGAAGCGAGATCTGTACTCAAAGATAGAGTGATGTGGCGTTCTATCCTCTCTGCCTACCTTCCGGGAAACGGCGTGATTGTTTGTTGTTGATTATTACAGTTTTTTGTATGAAAGCGGCCTGGCTGTTTTTAGCAGAACATGGAATGACCAAACTGCACCCGATAACACCCATATAAGTGAGGACTAGCTGCTTTCTACATAACTACGTTCAAATTGTACTGCGAATATTGTATGTGTGTGAATGTATGGTTATGAATGCATTACAGGTGTCGGAGCAAGTTCACAGATATGTGTCGTTCCTGATTATGTCGCTATAAACTGTGTCTCAGTCCTTAACAAATGTATGTATAATGTAACTAATAAATAAAAAAATAAAAAATGCATCATACGCTTCCTCATCATTCCACCATAAAAGCATATCTATTTTATCGAGGAATTTAATATATCTAACCGATTCTAACTTCACACAGTTGTAGTTCAATTCACTGTGGCATTAGTGTGCAGTTGCAAATCGTAATTGTTGCGGGGTTCAGCAGCTAAAGTTTTGCTAAAGAAAATACGTACATCTATGTATCATTCTATTTTGAATGTTTTGTTACGAAGTTCCAACCGAGAGTGTTACACATAATGAAATATAACAAGACGGATTTTCGCGTGGTGCTAATATACGAAATTGTAAAAACCACGCAAAAGGCGATCATTGAAAAGCTTTAGAACTCATTTCTTGGATAAAATTTGAATGGAAAAGAAAAAATCCGCAGCGTCGTGAAAAGCAGCTATTGCGCAGTGTAAGTAAATATGTATGCGGTTAAGATTAGGTACAGGTGGAATTTCACAATCTCCATAATAAATCTAATGGAGAATTTACCAAAGAAATACAACGCTTGAAAATATAAAATACGTTGGGCATAAAAATAATTTGGTAAGGTAAACATGAATTAGAAAATCTGCATTTTAAAAACGCTTAAAGTAGGTATAATTTTACTTCAAGCAGGGGAAATTATTTTTTAATTCTGTCTTATTACTTGTCTTTTTAAAAATTAAAATGATACTTTTGTTAGTTATATTATTTGGAATGAAATGTAATTTCAAAAAGTTTTAACAATTTAAGAAACAAAAGAATGCTGTAGTCAGCATTTCCAATTTGAGTAGACGCTTTTATTGTATTATTGTCAATGACATATTAATAAAACATGGACGCGCCTAAAGAGTAAAATAATAAAAAAAGTAGTGATACGAAAACGTACCCATAGTTGCTAAGTTTGTTTTGGCTGGATTCAAAGATCATGCATATACCAACAAATATTGTAAGATAGTAATTTTTGGTAAATGATAAAGTTTGTATTTTAACGTTTATAATCAAGATTCGTATCGGTGAATCCCAATCAGATTCTTTTCTCAAATTAATTATAATTTCAACCGGTTTATTTCTTTTCACTGAATTTCGGAGAACGCAAAAATAATATTATTATCTCACGTTTGTTATATTTTAAAACGTATTCCTATCAGTGCCTTCCTGTATCTTAGAAGAACTTTACATTTGCGCCGCTAGGCGTAGTTTGACGTTTAAAACAGTATTTATATTTGAATATTAATTACTTTAAGCTTTGTCAATCACTCATGAACAAATATTTACCAGTGAAAAGTTACACAATTATTTTTACAATGTTTATCTGGAAGGTTTTTAGACGCTTTCATGACATGAGCAGATATTTTGGTTGCGATTCTAAACGTTGCGCCTGGCTGGCTAACTGAGAATGTCTGAACGTTTGGCCTGAGTTAAGTGCCATCATTTTTGAGAACTATGTCTATGGCTATTGTACAATATAATTTATTCTATCTTTTTTTTAAATTGATATTGTATTCCCACTCTTCAGGGACATGATTAAAATATAACAATAATATAACGTGGTTATCTTCTTCCCTCTAATTCTCCCGTTTGGTCAAAGATGCGACGATGATTTTTTCTGCCCGATTTTTTAATATTCTCTCCAAAAGAATTTAGTTGTCCGGTATAAAAACCCCCTTACCTAATAGCCTGATATTTAACAGGCTTCTGATCTAGGCTTGGAGGGGAAGATTTAGCAAAATGTGAACTCTCGCCTTCCAGACAGTAGCCAGGCTCTTTAAAAGCCTAGGCTTGGAGGGGAAGATTTAGCTTAATGTAAACTCTTGCCTTCCACACAGCAGCCAGGCTCTTTATAGACCTGGGATTGCAGGGCGAGAACTATTCACGGAGACCCGTAACAATGGTCTTCACAGGTCGCAGTGACGTCAGGAGCTTGAATAACACTGACCCCCCGCTCTAAGAATAAGAATAGTGAGGAGTACTCTTAAATGAAATTTATATATTTTTTTATATATTCCTAGCATAACAATTAAATTCAGTACTAATGATCTCACAGAAGCGGAATAATTTTAGTGCAATTTCGTAGATACATGAGATTTTATGTATGCGATAAAATTCCTTGAAAATCAAAGATACCCGAACCATTGACTTTGAGGAATGAATTTATAAAATTTTATTGTATATGCCAAAATGCATAGACAAATAATAGTATTGTGATCGAAAAATTAATCCCATTTAAATGATTTGCATTTGCAAAAAAAATATGCATTCAATATTTAATTTAAAAATTAATACTTTTTTTATTCAAGTTTATTAAGTTAAAAACTATTAAATAGGCTTTTTCTGTATTTTTTTTTCATTATAAGATATAGGTATTGCATTTTAGCATACCTTCACAGAAGAAAAAAAATATGTAGGTAATTGAAATATGATACTACAAAATTTAAATTAATATTAACACACATTATAATTACCGTATTTTGTGGACGATACGACGCATCGGACCAAAAGACGTACCCCAAAATTTATCCATCAATAATTAGAAAAAAAAAATGCTTTAGATTTAGATGATAAAACGCATTGGACCATAAAACGCACCCCAATTTTTGCTTGAATTTTCTGAGTAAAAAAGTGTGTCTTGTGGTACAAAAATACGATAGATCGTGGGCCTTACTTATTTATTTATTTTATTTACGGGCATTGTTGTCTATTTATACAGTTCATTGGGATATACATTATAAGAATAGTTAAATACATTTAAAAAAAAGAAAAGAAGCATTGACAAACATAAACCTGGTATAAAGTTACGCCTAGGCATAGTTTAAAAAAAAGGATGGGAATATTATCCTTATTCTGTCACTATAATAAGGATGGTATTCCCATTCATGTTCTACCACTATACCTTGGAATAACTTTTTACCATGGAGTAAGGACCCTTAAGTGATTAGTGCTCCTAATGTAAGTTAAACTTACTGATTTATACTTATATATAAACAATCATCCGTTGATTTACAAACAATTTTCTTATTATTTGTAAAGGGATTCATAATTAATTTAAGAAAATGATCTACCAGAAATAAAACAGTTTAGAAGGAAAACTCAAAAAATATTTTTGAACAATCCTTGTTTTTTTTATGAATCATTTAATGTAGAATGCGTTCAAATAATTCCAATAAATAATGCATTTTTATTGATGAAAATTAGATTCTATTTTGGAAATCTAAATGTAATCACTTATTACTTCATTCTCTTAGTTTCGTCCCGTGTAATTCAATATTTTCCACATAAAATGTTAAAGTATTTAAATGCGTAACATGATTTTTATATTCTGTGATTATTGAATGAAAAAAAAAGACTTTTTGAATACGTGTCACCATTTATTGTGGACAGCAGGACGTGCATTGGAGAGAAGAATTATATTATTCTAGCAAGAAAGTAACAAGATTCGCCCTTCGGGCTTCATACGTATATTTGGCCCTCCGGACCTCATTTCATAAGCCCTATGAGCCTCCGTTGATCAGCCTTATGGGCCTCCGTTGATCAATTCTATGGGCCTCGGTTGATTACGATCGCGGGCACCAAGAAATATAGCTCTTTTAGGTCACTGAATTTTTTTTTTGCTATTTGGAGCAATCTAAATATTATGATGAAGAATCTGTCAACCAAAATAATGCTACTAAAACCACTCAAAATTTACAGATACTGGTAAACGAGTATTAAATATCTACGCAAAAAGTTCGGTTAGTAAGCAAATAAAATCTGTAATTTAATATAATGGTAATCAGCTGTCGAAGACTGTTGTATGCTGGTAAGTTCGGTTTTTTGGGCATCACTTTGAAGAGCCTACTAGTCAGAATGTATCGGCCCTCCTTGCCTTATTAAATCGGCTCTGAGGGTTTCAGTTGAGCGGCTTTTAGGGTCTTAATTAATAAAGATCTCGAATGAGCTATATAGTAGTTATTCATAATACAAATGAAAAACAATACTCATGAATCATGTGGTTATATAAGTTATCCATCCAAAACAACAGTAAGATAGATTCTGAGATAATTGGAGTGTGAGTAGTGCAGAGGGACACACTGAATTAAATTATTTGAATAAGATTATGAATACTATATTTTCAGATAGGTTAAATATCGAACATCAATATTATATTATTTAAAAATATTAATTTATTAACATATTCGCATATGTTTCTCAAAATCGGAAATTTCGAATTAATCTCACTTTTGATTTGGGCTAGCGATATGTTATTTAAGATACAACTGAATTATTTTTTTAATGTAAAACATAATTCAATTAAAGGAATCTATAAATAAAGACACTGTCATTAAAATTTTGACAGCAAATTTTAAGTATTTCTTTAAGTATTAAATTATGAAAATGGCACTGAATAGGTTTAACTTTAATAATAACAAGGTTTTTCAGGGCCAGACCGCGAAATTTCAGAGAAACATTCCTCATGGTCAGCTTTAAATAAAATCTCCATGAAAAAATCAAAATAACATTTTAAAAATATTTAAAAATTATGATCTTAAAATGTAGTAAATCCTTAATTTCTCAGACAAGCAGTCCCTCCACAAACCCCTACCCCTCTCCTACCCAGCCGCTTCCCTAGTCCGCGTCTGGTGCGTATCGCTTCGTTGGTCAAATATGTTGTATCTCATTTTTTGTTGTTGAGGAGAGCTTGGGGTTTGCGGAAGGGACACCAGCCAGAGAAATTAAAGATTTACTCCATGTTGTGATTACAACTTTTTAAAAATTAAAATGACTTTTTGGAAAAAAAATATTAGAATTTTTTAAAAGCTTACCGCGAGGAATGTGCTTCTGAAGTTTCGCGGTCTGGGCCCGAAAAACCGCGCATAACACATTTATTTAGAATACTTCCTTATTTTTTAAATATAAAAACAAAATAATAGACTAATTTTAGTACAATTACACATTCATAATTTATCGAAAAAGTAATATTAAGTTTAAAAAAAATTTCTTCTCATTTTAAATTTTTGTAAGAAAGTAAATCGAAAGGTTATATTATTATTGTCATAATAATATCGTACACGTGTCTAAAATGGGTAATAAGTAAAAAAGGTCAACCCATTTTTCAAACTTTTCAATAACTTTTAAAATTTAAAATGTTCGACATGAACTTTTATTTTATTATCATTTTTACGAGTTTTATAGCTTACTGGGTCAAATTATTGCGTTAGCAAAATAATTTGGATCACGAAATGAAAGATATTACTTGGAGACACTGAAATAAATCATAGACAAAAATTGACCTATTTACAGTACGAGTACAGTAACAACACCAAATAGGTCGTGTGATATTTTTTCATAATATTTGACTGTTTTTGTCAAAAGATTTTTGATAAAAGAGAATAATTTGTAAAAAATGTGTAAATGGTTGGAAATATTGTGTGATAAAGTTAAAATAATTCAATTAAAGTCAAAATCTCCGCCGTTAGAATTCAAAAGAATATTATCTCCATGCCATTAGCAATAAATACTGAAATTATCCTAAACTAAAGCGAAGCGACATGGCGGGGTGAAATTAATTAGACGATCTATTCAGAATAGTCAAGTTGCCGTCAGAGAAGTAGCGGGTGTCAGTGGGAGTTGTGGGAAGGCAGCTCCTACAAATCGTCGACTTAGACGTGTGATCGCGGAGCTCAGGGAGGAAGGGAGTGTGTAGTTGTGCCCCGGGCTTAAGTCCCGTGCGGTGGCGCTAACATTTTCCAAAAGGCCTTTGTTCAAAGGATCAAAACACCTATTCGTCTCTCCAGCGCTTTAAGTTTAACCGCAAATAAGACTCTTTTCAAACACATCATTCATACTTTGCCCGAACCGCCGCCGCGCGCCGCGTCTCTGTTCGCATTTTGATCAATTTCGCAAATAAAGCGACTTGATGAATGTGGCAAAAAATACGGAAATCTCAAAGAAAATTCTCGGAGCGAGGGTATTTTTTGGAAAGCGCTTAAGGAAACGCCGAAATTATATTCAGTCAATTGAGTCGATTCAAAATTCAGACAACACACACACACAAGATGGCGGCTTAAGGTAATCCTTATTGAAGTCGGGAGTCAAAGCCGAAACTAATTAGAAACGGATTTTAAAAAGTTTGATTGCTTTTTTCTTTCGATTCGTTTCTTGTGAAACGTATGTACGTAGAGCTTTCTTTCTTTCCATTTTATTATGCAAACCGAGAAAGTTTTCAACTCACTGCAATTACGTTGCATTAATAATGAATATATTATTCGAAAGTAAAAAGCCGTTTTGGCAGTCTGACGATTTATTATTTAATACTTTGTAAATTTAACGGTGTAAACGAAGTACATAAAAATATTTTTTACATAATGAAATAAAAAATTCTAATTATTTTGAAAAAAAAACTGCTTTTTTGGTTCTTATTGTAATAATATATTAGTTATATAATAATACATAATTAATACTGTCATCATTATTACCCTTTCCAGTTGTGCATATGGCACTACATTAGGATACAAAATAAACTATCAGTAACGTTATCAGTCCTACGCCTCAGGTGACCGTCCATTAGACAGTGAATTATTGCAGTTGAAATCCTATAATATTTCACGTCCACCCTCGCAAGAATCGAACCCAGGATCTCGAGAATGATAGGGGAACGCGTCAACCAATTCACAAGGAGGCGGACTTATCTCCACTCGATTTCCGTATTCAGGATTTTTACCCGAGCAGACACTGAGTCGAAAACACTCATCCAGGGTTCTGGTTCTATTTCAAACTCAGAACTGTATTCATCAGAATCCTAGATACACACGAATGACGTTTACCTATATTTGCATTGGTGACCATACGCTCATTTTTTTTTGGCTTAAAAATTCAATGTATTTTCTCGATTAAATCTCTCAATCATTAAATCCAGTATTTTTCATAAAGATAGGGACTAATTTACCCTCTTTAAATACTGTTAGAATGAATATTTTTTTAATAAGTGTTGTTATTAAAATACACATTAACTTGTTTAAAAATCGATACGAAAAAAACCTTGACGAATTAATTGCAGATTAGCCTAATTCTTAATCGTTCGTTTTGAAAATGGTCTTTAACAAAGCAACATTAAATTTTAAGAAGGGTTAAGTGTTCCGTTGGCGTTAGACTTGAGTGGTTGGTTATCAAGTACATAATACAGAAACTTCATAATTCTCCCCGAGAGTGACAGTGTAAGGGTTGCAGGGGATACTCCGAGGAAGAATAAACGCGGGATTCGGTACAACAACTAAAGGAGACGTAAAAGAGAATGCACCCTTAAGATGTTCGGGATTACGACTTGGGCTATTAATAGAAAGCTTTTGCTATTAGAACTTCTCAAAGGGATGAAGAGGAGTAAAGAGTTAAACAATCATCCCCTTTTGTCTTTGACTTTGTTTACTAAGTATCCCCGAGATACAGACGAGTACATAATACAAAAACCAATTTATTATATACTCTTCAAAGTCTTGAGTATACTAATATTACTAGATTTGCAATATTTATAATCAATGTTTTTTTTTACAACAATAAAGGTTTCAGATCTTTAACTGCACAAACGTCAACAGATAAATTAATCGAAAGAATATAGATGTTCAAATATAGGCACTATGGTGAATGTTACACAGTGCGTAAAGTGGCCACTTTAACCAGCCAATGACAGGTCATAAGCCCTGTGGATGCCTAGACATCTACATTCCCCTCTCTAAAATGTTCTTCATTTGTTGTAATATGTTAATAGTAATATTTATTGTTTTTTAATTTACAAAATAAAAAAAATTACACAAGACAAGAGGAAAAAAGAGGAAGAAGAGATGAGAAAATAGAATAGAAGAGAGGGATTTTTATAATATAGTTGACCGATTAAAATTTTGATATGATAATAACATGAACATATTTTTTTTATTTAAACGTACAAAAACTTATTACACACTGACAAATTAGAATGTTTAAAAAAGTTTGTTTTGAAAACACAACATTTTGGATTGAAAATATCTAAATGGAGACAAAGTAAGTTCAATTTGGAGCAGCTACGATAAATAAACGAGTTATGAGCATAATTTTTTTTGGGCAATGGATTATAAAAAAAATAAGGAATTGTGTTGACTTTACGGGTCAGTTTATTGAAATACGCTCCAAGAGATAAACCTTTGCGTTTTAAATATAAATTTATGATATCGGATCGTAAATTAATTCTCCCAACTGACAATATGAGCTAGTGGATGCAGCCAACAATCTATTAGAAATGTACTCGCTTTAAAATTGTGTTCATAATTCCAGTCCAGGAAGTTTGATACAATTTTTTTTTCTAATAAAGCATTTAAAAGTTTCCAGATAACGTTAAAATTTTTTTTATTTTTATAAAAATGAACTGCTTCGAACTACGTCACAAGTTCTGAAGAATCAACCGGTGATACAGTGCTGTGATAGATTCTGGGAAGCTAACTCATCAATCAGCAGAACTCACCGACTAAAACTTGTGACGTCACATGCGGAGTAATTACAAACTTGCAAATCTGTACAAAATCATAGCGCCGATAATACGATACAAAAAATAAACAAATATTTATTTTGGCTTAGTTTGATTGTGAAATACAAAAAAAACCCTTTGAACACCCTCATTATAAGAAGATAGAATGAGAGTTTAAGCGTTTGGAGAGCTTATGACCTGTCATTGGCTGTTTTAAGTGATCACTTGACATAGAAAAACAAACCATCACGCCGTCTCTCCGTAGGGGTAGGCAGAGAGGAAATAACGCCATTTCACTCTGTCTTTGCATAAATACCTCGCTTCCTCTACATGCATACATCTTCTCATGCACGCACATGTCCATCTTCAAGTATTTGTTGGGTTTTCGTGCCATGTCTTTCTCGTCAAAATTCGCCATTCTGCTTATGTTTGAACATCGGTATTTCTTTTTTTTTAACCGTCGATTTTAGAAGTAAAAGAGTTGAAATCTTCATTGATGTCAGCGAGCATTCGAATTGTTTCACCTACCTCAATACACTCCTAGGACTCTCAAAGGGGTGAAATTTAGTATCTGTTGGCAAAGATTTGGATATAAGCAAAAAATTGTTGTTATTTTTTTTCGTTTTCTCTTCGAGTAGTTTTCTGATGATACATTGGAAGGAAATGCGCTAATATCCAGCGTTGGTGGGGGGTTGAGGGAGGGGAGTAGCGGAACAGGGGAGGGGAAGCACGCGTCATACCAAGTCACACGCTTCAATCAACCTTCATAACGGATAAACGGATCCGAGCTGAGAAGGTGTCAAACTCCGTCGCAGGGACTCTCTACCGGAGGACGCTAACGTTGCTTTACATGTTTACAATATTTTTGATAAGTAAATATTTCTAAGCAAAATATATCGTTTTAATCAAATAAATAAGTTAAACTAAACCAAGAAGTTCGATTGATACTTTTGTTAAAATTACCATTCAATTAGAACTTCAAAGGTTGAACTCTTGTCTCCAGGCAGCAGCGTTGCCGACCTCTATCGTGCAAAAATCGGTAGATACAGAAAAATAAATCGATAGATTTTGGCAGATTCATTGTCCAGGACAAGTGCCCTCGGTCTCGAGCATCAAATGAAATATAACCAATAATGCCATATACCTGAGAGCGTGTTGCCTATTGTTGGGCAACCACGTATCTCCGTCCTTAAAATATACAACATAATATTTGGAAAATGAATGCTGTTCCTACATTAAAAAATAAATTATTTAAAAGTGCTTTTTATATCCATATTTTATTTTTAATAATCGAAATAAATATAAATAATCAATCTCGTATTATTATCACTAAGGATTAACACGGACTGACTTTTCTTCATACATACAAACGTATTTTCGTATTTTCTCCCTGGATTTGACTTGAGCGATGATTTTTTTTACACACCATTGATATTTACCATTATTAACAATTATTTTTTTTAACTACAAAATATCCAATATTGTATATGAAGCAAAATCGTTTTTTTAACGAAAATGTGAAAAAATTATCTGTTTAAAAATTTGTTGAAGTATATTCGTCGGTAACTTATAATAAAATATGTTTTTAAATAAAACTATTTTCGTATAGGAAATTCGATATTTCTTTATTGGCAATCAAATATAACTCTACACAATATGAATAAATAATAATTTTGAAATAATTAACGTTGCGTACTAATTTAATTTAATAAAAATACCTGCCATAAATAATTTACTGCATTCTCAAGGCCAATAACTGGCATATGACGACGAGATTTATTTGCGCCAACATTCCTTGAGTTCTTCGCGTCTCGTTAAAATTGTACCTTCGATGATCTCTTAGTCTTTTGTGGTCTCCTGGTACTTTTGTTCGTGACATTTCTTTTATACACATATTTTTATTGATGTTTCAACAAAGACGGAGATTTTTTTTACGAATGGAATATTTACGTGGCTTATGATCTGTATCCAGGTCCGGGCGGGTGAAGAATACAGTTCAGTTCCATTAAAATAAAATCCGAAAAAAGGTGCATTTGAATCCAACCTATCAAGAATCAAGAGTTCTCAAGTGTATAACCTGTCAGGGGCGGGCGGCGGGGTTTTATTTTAGGCAAGCAGTCACTTGGTATGAGAAGGTAAAATATATATCAGCACAATAATTAGATTTTCATCATTCCATCATTCCCTTTTCGCACCTAATGGTGCATAGGGTACCTTGGTACACCAATCGCAGCATATCTCGATCAATTTTATTACATGAAGGTAAAGTGAATAGTCTTACGCTTCGGGTACCAGTCCAGAGACTATGAAATATTCTAGTGTGAAAACACTATTTTCAATAAATATTTCATATTAACCATGTGGAATCGAACCTGACACCTCTTGCATGGTAGGCAAAAGCGCTGAACATTACACCACGAGGCCAACAATTCGAGTTTAGTACATTAAAATAAACGAACAAGCAATTTTGTGCCATATTTTTTAGCATAAAAGAGTCTCAAAGTTCAATATTGAAATACCACCTTGTCAACCGATTTAAGTATTAAATTTGTTATGAATTAGTCACAATATTGCTTCCTCAGGAGCTCAATCACAGATGGCTATCGACATGCTAAAAAACGTGCTAAGTATTTGAGCAATCACCACGAACAATCATGAACACGCTGAAGTTAAAGCGGTCGCGTTGCAAAACGCCATAGATAAGTTCCTGTGCGAGATTCAACCAATCCTCTTGAACTGACCGAAGTTGAATTTCGTTTTGCAACGCGACCGCTTTAACTTCAGCGTGTTCATGATTGTTCGTGGTGATCGCTCAAATACTTAGCACGTTTTTTAGCATGTCGATAGCCATCTGTGATTGAGCCTGAGCTTTCAAAGATCTCGATTTACGCATCGCGGACTTTTGAATTCAGTACTAAGCACCCGCCTCAAAGGAATAAAAAAAAAACTTCAGACTTGACTTATTAGCTCCATATGTTTCGATGTATATTTATTCGATAATATTTAGCAATCACTATTAAAATAAAATAGGATAAGATTCATAAGTTAAGTATACCTTGATGAAGAAGCTTGTGCAGCTTTGAAATCGGTTGGTATAAAAAATAAAAATAAGTGGTTAAAAACATAACCGTTTTATATTTCTTTCATTTTAAAAACTCCCCTTTTATTTATTTTTTCCTGATAACGATTTGGATTTTTGGTCTCCGGATGACTTCGGATTAATGGAGTTCTACTGTATTGGGAAATGGGAATCAAATCGTGGTACAGCGGGGTTGAACTTCGGAAATAATACCACTTTCGAACAAAGGGATTTTGAGTATTATTAAATTAAAATCTATAACCTACTTCCACAATCTATTAAAACAATTAGTAACGAGAAAATGTTCAAAAAGACTATAAAAAAAGGGATGGGAGCTAGGTAGAAGTAAGATAGATTGTTTCATTCGCCCAAACCAATATTAAATCAACTGCTCCACAAGAGTATACGAGGGCGGATTGATAATGAAGCTACCTAGCACTAGATGGCAGCACAAACACAAAAAATAATATTTTTACCAAATTGCGATCTGCCAAACGGCAGCTGTTAAATATCACCCAGATTCATCGATTAGTTTATTCGTATTTGTATTCGTATTCGTATTCGTATTCGTATTCGTATTCGTATTCGTATTCGTATTCGTATTCGTATTCGTATTCGTATTCGTATTCGTATTCGTATTCGTATTCGTATTCGTATTCGTATTCGTATTCGTATTCGTATTCGTATTCGTATTCGTATTCGTATTCGTATTCGTATTCGTATTCGTATTCGTATTCGTATTCGTATTCGTATTCGTATTCGTATTCGTATTCGTATTCGTATTCGTATTCGTATTCGTATTCGTATTCGTATTCGTATTCGTATTCGTATTCGAATTCGTATTCGTAATCGTATTCATATTCATATTTATTCGTATTCGTATTCATATTCAAATAAGTATTCGTATTTATTCGTATTCGTATTCGAATTCGTAATCATATTCATATTTATTCGAATAAGTATTCGTATTCGTATTCGTATTTGTATTCATATTCATATTCATATTCAAATTCGTATTCGTATTCGTATTCGTATTCGTATTCGTATTCGTATTCGTATTCGTATTCGTATTCGTATTCGTATTCGTATTCGTATTCGTATTCGTATTCGTATTCGTATTCGTATTCGTATTCGTATTCGTATTCGAATTCGTATTCGTATTCGTATTCGTATTCGTATTCGTATTCGTATTCGTATTCGTATTCGTATTCGTATTCGTATTCGTATTCGTATTCGTATTCATATTCAAATAAGTATTCGTATTTATTCGTATTCGTATTCGAATTCGTAATCATATTCATATTTATTCGAATAAGTATTCGTATTCGTATTCGTATTTGTATTCATATTCATATTCATATTCAAATTCGTATTCGTATTCGTATTCGTATTCGTATTCGTATTCGTATTCGTATTCGTATTCGTATTCGTATTCGTATTCGTATTCGTATTCGTATTCGTATTCGTATTCGTATTCGTATTCGAATTCGTATTCGTAATCGTATTCATATTCATATTTATTCGTATTCGTATTCATATTCAAATAAGTATTCGTATTTATTCGTATTCGTATTCGAATTCGTAATCATATTCATATTTATTCGAATAAGTATTCGTATTCGTATTCGTATTTGTATTCATATTCATATTCATATTCAAATTCGTATTCGTATTCGTATTCGTATTCGTATTCGTATTCGTATTCGTATTCGTATTCGTATTCGTATTCGTATTCGTATTCGTATTCGTATTCGTATTCGAATTCGTATTCGTATTCGTATTCGTATTCGTATTCGTATTCGTATTCGTATTCGTATTCGTATTCGTATTCGTATTCGTATTCGTATTCGAATTCGTATTCGTAATCGTATTCATATTCATATTTATTCGTATTCGTATTCATATTCAAATAAGTATTCGTATTTATTCGTATTCGTATTCGAATTCGTAATCATATTCATATTTATTCGAATAAGTATTCGTATTCGTATTCGTATTCGTATTCGTATTCGTATTCGTATTCGTATTCGTATTCGTATTCGTATTCGAATTCGTATTCGTAATCGTATTCATATTCATATTTATTCGTATTCGTATTCATATTCAAATAAGTATTCGTATTTATTCGTATTCGTATTCGAATTCGTAATCATATTCATATTTATTCGAATAAGTATTCGTATTCGTATTCGTATTTGTATTCATATTCATATTCATATTCAAATTCGTATTCGTATTCGTATTCGTATTCGTATTCGTATTCGTATTCGTATTCGTATTCGTATTCGTATTCGTATTCGAATTCGTATTCGTATTCGTATTCGTATTCGTATTCGTATTCGTATTCGTATTCGTATTCGTATTCGTATTCGTATTCGTATTCGTATTCGTATTCGTATTCGTATTCGTATTCGAATTCGTATTCGTATTCGTATTCGTATTCGTATTCGTATTCGTATTCGTATTCGTATTCGTATTCGTATTCGTATTCGTATTCGTATTCGTATTAGTATTCGTATTCGAATTCGTAATCATATTCATATTTATTCGAATAAGTATTCGTATTCGTATTCGTATTTGTATTCATATTCATATTCATATTCAAATTCGTATTCGTATTCGTATTCGTATTCGTATTCGTATTCGTATTCGTATTCGTATTCGTATTCGTATTCGTATTCGTATTCGTATTCGTATTCGTATTCGTATTCGTATTCGTATGCGTATTCGTATCCGTTTTCGTATTCGAATTTGTATTTGTATTCATATTCATATTCATATTCAAATTCGTATTCGTATTCGTATTCGTATTCGTATTCGTATTCGTATTCGTATTCATATTCAAATTCGCATTCGCATTCGTATTCATATTCGTATTCGAATTCATATTCGTATTCGTATTCGTATTCGTATTCGTATTCGTTTTCGTATTCGCATTTGCATTCGTATTCGTATTCGTATTCGTATTCGTATTCGTATTCGTATTCGTATTCGTATTCGTATTCGTATTCGTATTCGTATTCGTATTCGAATTCGTATTCGTATTCGTATTCGTATTCGTATTCGTATTCGTATTCGTATTCGTATTCGTATTCGTATTCGTATTCGCATTCATATTCGTATTCGTATTCGTATTCGAATTCGAATTCATATTCAAATAAGTATTCGTATTTATTCGTATTCGTATTCGAATTCGTAATCATATTCATATTTATTCGAATAAGTATTCGTATTCGTATTCGTATTCGTATTCGTATTTGTATTCATATTCATATTCATATTCAAATTCGTATTCGTATTCGTATTCGTATTCGTATTCGTATTCGTATTCGTATTTGTATTCGTATTCGTATTCGTATTCGTATTCGCATTCATATTCGTTTTCGTATTCGAATTCGAATTCATATTCAAATAAGTATTCGTATTTATTCGTATTCGTATTCGAATTCGTAATCATATTCATATTTATTCGAATAAGTATTCGTATTCGTATTCGTATTCGTATTCGTATTCGTATTCGTATTCGTATTCGTATTCGTATTCGTATTCGTATTCGTATTCGTATTCGTATTCGTATTCGTATTCGTATTCGTATTCGTATTCGTATTCGTATTCGTATTCGTATTCGTATTCGTATTCGTATTCGTATTCGTATTCGTATTCGTATTCGTATTCGTATTCGTATTCGTATTCGTATTCGTATTCGTATTCGTATTCGTATTCGTATTCGTATTCGTATTAGTATTCGTATTCGAATTCGTAATCATATTCATATTTATTCGAATAAGTATTCGTATTCGTATTCGTATTTGTATTCATATTCATATTCATATTCAAATTCGTATTCGTATTCGTATTCGTATTCGTATTCGTATTCGTATTCGTATTCGTATTCGTATTCGTATTTGTATTCGTATTCGTATTCGTATTCGTATTCGTATTCGTATTCGTATTCGTATTAATTAGTATTCGTATTCGTATTCATATTCATATTCCCCGTTGAGGGAGGGGAGTAGCGGAACAGGGGAGGGGAAGCACGCGTCATACCAAGTCACACGCTTCAATCAACTTTCATAACGGATAAACGGATCCGAGCTGAGAAGGTGTCAAACTCCGTCGCAGGGACTCGCTAACGTTGTTTTACATGTTTACAATATTTTTGATAAGTAAGCAAAATATATCGTTTTAATCAAATAAATAAGTTAAACTAAACCAAGAAGTTCGATTGATACTTTTGTTAAAATTACCATTCAATTAGAACTTCAAAGGTTGAACTCTTGTCTCCAGGCAGCAGCGTTGCCGACCTCTATCGTGCAAAAATCGGTAGATACAGAAAAATAAATCGATAGATGTTGGCAGATTCATTGTCCAGGACAAGTGCCCTCGGTCTCGAGCATCAAATGAAATATAACCAATAATGCCATATACCAGGTGTAACGGACGGTTAAAAATGCGAATGAAATATGCAATAATATAGTTAGGGCCCCCGGTATCTGTAGGCTAAATGTTGGACCCACAATAAAGGATTAATATTCCACTTTCGGGTCTGACTTTAGCGATACCGGGGTACTATAGAGCAGAAATTTGTGTTACAGGCCCTAAAAAGGGCGCTAGGAATCTAGACGCTTGACCCATTATTGCCCTAACATGGGACTTTGCATTTGTTTAAACGAGACTAAGGACTGCCTTAAAAAAGGCATTTTTGCAAACGAAACTAATGTTTGCCTTTAGAAAGGCATTGTGTAATTGATGTGTGTTCATTTGAATGTGTCTATATAATGTGTACATTTGAAATAATAAATATTGAGTTCGCCTCGAGACATCACGTTAGTCTGATCGTTTCATTTCGTCACCCCGCCCGACCTCCCGCTCTACTACTGGATCTACACCTTGGACTTGACCATCGCTTCACCCCAGGACTACGAACCAGTATCTTCCACCGACCTACGCAGCGGAATCGGTGGAAATAGTGCAACAATAGACACGCGCCGAGTGCAAGTGAACATAAAAGGAAATAGTAACATTTGATATCGCATCGGAGCGAACACAGTGCGAGAATTGAACCTTCCACAAGCGCCGTGTGCACGCAGTGGAACCGCGAACGGTTCGAGAATTGTCAAGCCACAAAGGCCGTTTTCACACCTGCCACGCAAATCCATACTACCCGATATTTTACCGCGCTTATCCTGCAAACGCATACAAAATCTGTTACCTTTTCACACGCGTTGTAAAATGAATACGACCCGGTCTGTCAGACATAAATCTGTTGGGGTGTGCTTAATCGCAAACGATTATTATCAATATTAATAGTTCGAATAACCGAATTAGATTATTCCCGTAATCGACTTTTTATTTATGGATAATGCGTTGTTTTTTCAAAATACTTATGAAGTATGAAGAATGAAAGAAAAAATATTAATTAAAAATCTATAAAATAAATATGCCTACTCTTATAATGCTTTATTGTATACACTAACTAAAAAAATACATAAAAACTTATGTATTGTACTCGTAATATTATTATTATTGTAAAAAAATATTTTTCGGTCATTTCTGTTTAGAAAAAGGTGTTTTTTAATTAGGTATTTTTTCTATTTTTTGTTATTATTATTACCTTTTTTTTTTTAATAAAAGAAATATTCCTTCACACAGGTTTTATCAAGGGGACCATTGAGAAAGAGTGGTGTATTTCTATAAAATAATTTAATAAATATAATAATAATAACGCGTAAATCAGGGAATTTTCATGTACCTAAGTTTTGCTCAACGAAGTTCGGAAAAAGGTTTCTGGAAAGTATTGACCATTCCGAGTTTTAAATAAATATTAAAACACGAAAAATCGAATAGCCAATTCAAAAGTGTCGTAATTAAAAAATATTACTTAAATCTTTTTGATAGTGATAGTTATTAATGTTATTTATATAGATGGTGTAAAGTACTATGCTTTATGTTTCTTTTTGTTTTCTTACAATTTCGGATGTATTTACTATGTATGATATGTATTGTCTGTCATGTATGTATTGTCACAAAAATGTCTCATTTTTATTTACGGTCCCAAATGAGGTTTTTTTAAATTCCTGGGAGTATAATATCTTAGATATGTATTATATATTTCATAAATAAAATAAAAATAAATATAAATGTATATATATATTGAAATATTCGATACTTTTGAGGCATTTTTTTCAAAACTGTAATTATTTCATATATGTAATTCTGTCTGTAGCTCTGATTTAATATAAAGAAATACATTATGCTACATTGCCTCTGTCACTTCAAAACTTTACATTTTTATATTCGTGCTTTTCTTGTCTGATAGAGTTATGGGTTTTAATATTTTTTTGTTTTTTTTTATTTTTGTTTTGTAATAGTACAAACACAATACATGAATGTGCTAATATACTAACCTATATACAATTATTAGTCGGCCTCGTGGTGTAATGATAAGCGCATTTGTCTCCCATGCAAGAGGTCTCGGGTTCGATTCCCGACATGGTTGATAAGAAATATTTATTTAAAAAGGTGTTTTCCCACCAGAATATTTCATAGTGCCTGGACTGGTACCTGAAGCGTAAGACTGATCATCTTACCTTCATGTAACAAAAAATGATCAAGATACGCTGCGATTTGTGTACCACTGCAGTAATCTAAGCACCATTAGGTATGGAAAGGGAATGACGACGACGAATTGTTATTAAAATATATAATAATTATTAACATTTCACTAATTAAAAAAATTCTTTAAGACCAACTCGAATGCAATCACTTTTTAAGAGCTAACTTATCTGCTACACACATGTTTTATCAACTAACATTCAAATGAAATGATTTTTTTTTGTTCTCTTATTTCTAATGGTCTTTCCTTAAACTCTTATTTCTGATGGTCCACCTCGGTGAACCAACGAGTTCTGTGTCTTTGTTTTCTTACTAAATGGCAGACTTACTTCATTTTTATTTCTAGTTTCATATCCGAGTTCACACTGATTAGAAAAAATCTAGTTCCCTATGTTCAAAAGATTTTTTGTTCATTTTGTTTATAAACACAATTGTTTTGTATTTTGCTTTCAATACACAGGAATTTGGTTCTATGGAGTTGAGATTTGGTCTCAAAAATTGATAAATTAATTTAACTAAACTAAAATTATTTTTCTGTGTTAAAAACCTAACATGTTTTTTAAAATTGAATTTCATATATTGAAATTGATCAGGCAGAAACCCAAAATTTAGGCAAAAGAGCAAAGATAGATATTTTTTATTTGGCTAGGTTGGCATTGATTTCTTTTACTATTTCGTTAGCTTAATAGAAAAAAAACTGTATTATTTTTAAGTATTCAATATATTGTTAGCTATAGAGTGATTTAGACAAGTAAAAAAATACCGAACGTATTAAATATTTTTGATGAATTTTCATAATGTTCCTTTTATTGTAAGAAACATGACTAAATAAGTATTTTTATACACAACGTATTATTATTTAAATTTTGTTGATATGTTTTAATTCGTATATATCTTAAATCTGCTAGTTTTTATTCACAAATGAAATGATAAATTAGGAACCGTTAAGTCAAACGCACAGAAATGTAAATAAACCACGCTGCTAATTAGCGTATTATTAAATAATAGCTGTCGTCTTCATAGAGATCCCATCCCGCCTGACATTAATGTATTTATTTGCTTTACAAACAATGAAAAATAATACACAGAAACATTAAAATAAAAAAATGCACTACTTATTTTTCATCAATTACGTGCAAACACTTTTAATAATATTTTACTTAAACTTAAAATACATATATAAACAAAATGAACAATATAACCCACTTATTTATAATATAAATTAGAAAGGGTATAAATAAATAATATGCACTTATTAGTGCAGTTTTTCGTTTTCATGTAAATTATTTATTATTCGGAAAATATTGCTCTTAAATAAATACCTTTTTTTTTTTAAACTGATATAAAATATTCGATTATAATAACAGGTTTAAAAATATTCATAAGAACATCGCAAAGAGTTTTTACGAATGTGTTAGTGAAAAAGTAATGTACCGCCATTATTCGTTTAAATAAGTTTCGATAATAATATCGATTTATCGTTTATAAAAACGAATATTTCTTTATATTAAAGTAAATTTATATATACATCGGTAAAATTTATATTGAAATACATTATCACCAAACCCTTATCAGAACCTAATGGTGCATAGGCCAGTGCATTGTTAATTTAAATGTATATATGATTTAAATCATTATATAGACATAATAAAGTAATAATTGCATACAATAAACATTAACGTATGCGAGTGTATAAGTCCTTGTTTACACCTTCAACTTTAGTAAGCAGAAAATTAACTATCAACAAAATTACTAAAACAATCAAATTATACAAAAAAAAAAAGAA
The DNA here is from genome assembly GCF_059751315.1 of Micrasema longulum. Lineage (NCBI taxonomy): Eukaryota > Metazoa > Arthropoda > Insecta > Trichoptera > Brachycentridae > Micrasema > Micrasema longulum. The sequence goes on from NW_028278331.1 coordinate 777,630, forward strand.
TTTTTTTTGGAACAATTTGACTGTCTAGTTTCGGCTACAAAATGTTTCCCTCTTTAGGGTTATTTAACAAGTAAACATACATAATACATATATTATATATTCGGTTGTGTAAGCAAATACAGTGGATTACAAAACAGTATTTTTTATTCTCAAATAAAAATTATATATTACGATGATCCACAATATTAGATTTACAAACATCTAAAATAATACAATGACATTATGTTCATCACCATCAAACTCTTATTCGCACCCAATGGTGCATAAGGTACTGGAGGTGCAAGTAATGATGTACCGCGGGAAAATTCCCGAAAGCGTAATTCCCCGGAGCAGGAGTACATTCCTCCACATACTCGAAACCGTTTTAAAGACTGTGGGTCTTCCTATCGGTTTTACTCATTCAAAAAAAACAATATTTTGGTCAATAAATGAGTAGATCTTTTGAAATTTCTAATTTCGTATATTATTTCAATTCAATTTAACTTTATTACGTTCACTGCCCCTTTCACTGTGAGTTTGAAAGATTATATGGAGGGTCTTAGTCGGATATTGTCATTCATCCTTATGAACATACATGTGTATATTGGCAGCAAAAACGATATTTACTTGTATCGCAATAAATTCGAGATGCACGGCGGTAAAATCTCCGCGGTATTTTACGGTAATTTTCGGTAAGAAATGAATATGACGTACTAATTTTTATTTTTCGAAGATGCAACAAATACAAGTAGCTTTGTTTTAGGACACGTTACATGACAGTGAAAACCAGGTTTAGATCCATCGGGTGGTTTTCAAGATTTATTATAAGTATGGGACTTTCAAGGTCATTCGGTGTGTACTTTTTTATTTTTTTTGACAAAAAAAGTTATCATATTTTGAAACTTAACAGGATCGGTGGACATAATGCCCTTAGCCCTCCCGTGCCTAAGGGGGGTATCTGGGGTCCCCCAGGTAGCATATTTGACGAAAATCTATTCACAATATTAGACAGCATCAGTCGAAAGGTGGACTACACTTTTCCTAAATCCCAAATAAATTATATATCACGGGTACCGGTTCATAACTCTAAAGAGAAGTCAATAATAGTGAGTTTTATTAATCGATATTTAAAGGAAGATTTCACATCAGCCGCTCGCGCCATGAAAAACTTATCAGCTAACGATTTAGGCTTCCATTCGACCAATCGAATATATATAAACGACCATCTGACTCCGTTGACCAAGAAACTCCTTACGATGACCAAATCCAAGTTGAAGGATGAAAAGGGATATAAGTATATTTGGGTAAAATATGGCAAAATTCATGCAAGATTGAATGATACTTCGAGTGTCCACATTATAAACACTGAGGCCGATTTAAACAAGTTCGTTTAATATGTTTATTATTATTTATATCGCTCGCACTTTCCTTATGTATTTTTTATGTACTCGCATTACTGTCAATGATTGTTTTGAATGTGTTTGTAACCCCTGTTTTCGAAAGCAAACGCTCGCTTTATTATATTAGTATATACTCATATGTTTACTTACAATTTAACTTTATTTATCTACAACGCAAGTATCTACATCTTTATGTCTCTTTTATTCGCACATTTATTGCAAATTATATCCGCTCGCCCGCTCTAACACATTACATTTACTTTTTTCTGCCTAAACTACGTACCAATAATCTTCGGAATCAATACTCGCATGTTTCTATTTTATTTTGTTTCATAATTATGTTAATTAATATTTACGATCTTTCTTATGGCTAACACCAACTTAAATATACTGTACCAGAATGTAAGGGGATTACGTTCTAAGACTACTATATTCCAACGTAATTTAAGCATATCTAGTTACGATATTATAGCTCTATCCGAAACGTGGATAAACGACAACATTTCCGATAGTGAACTATTTGACAGCCGCTATATGGTTTGGCGTCGCGATCGGGATTACACGGCAACGGGACAGTCGCGGGGCGGCGGTGTTCTCCTAGCGGTACGTAAAGAAATATCAGCTATTGCCCAGCCGACATTCAACTCCAGCGCTGAAGATCTGTGGCTAACACTATCTCTTAATCTCGCAGGTACCCGTACGCGCACCAAACTACACTTATGTGTTCTATACCTATGTAAACAAAAATCAGGCAATTCCTTTTCCGACCAATTGATAAATTTTTTCTCTAAGTTAAATATGACAATTTCTAATAACCCGCTTGACAAATATTTGATAATAGGTGATTTCAACTTGAGCGGTATTAAGTGGCTTTCAACTGATAATGTTTCATACTTGCCTTCTAATGCTCAAAGTCACGATGAGTACCTACTTATCGATGAATTGAATACACATAACTTGTCGCAATTTAATGGAATTTTTAATAAACACGGACGGATCCTAGATTTGGTAATTTCTAATGACATTGTTAATGTTAGTGAATGTATGGACCCATTGGTACCTATTGACCCGCATCATAATGCTCTCTTCATTAATGCTCAATTTATTGAACTTACTTACCTGAAGCCTGCACCGCTAACTAAATATTTGTTTAATAAAGCAAACTTTGATTCAATAAATAGTACAATCTCTGACATCGACTGGCATACTGAATTCTCAATTAGATCATTTGACGAATCCGTAAACTTTTTTTACAATACTTTTACAAATCTGAGAGATAAATTTGTACCCGCTGTTAAGACTTTGAACAGTTCATATCCTATATGGTACTCCCCCGCGCTAGTAAAAGCAATTAAAGAAAAGGATAAATACTTAAGAAAATATAAGACTTACGGCAATCACTCCAATCTAATAACTTTTAAATTATTACGTGATAGAATCAAACATCTTGAAAAGGATTGTCACGATTCTTACATTGCATTCGTAGAAAAGTCCATCGAGGACTCACCTAAAAATTTCTGGTCGTATGTGAAGTCCAAATCCAAATCTAACTGTATTCCTAATAGTCTTGTATTAGGTAATATGCGAGTAAACACTGGTATTGAAATTTGCAACGCATTTTCTGAATATTTTCACTCCACTTTTCTAAATCCAGCTAGTATCCAATCGAGAAATTCCACTAATCCCTCATCTACCTCGTCTCATGTGTATACCTCAGATATTAATTCCATAGTGATTACCACAGACTATGTAAAAAATCTACTCTTAAAGCTAGATACATCAAAATCAGCTGGACCTGATCACCTTCCCGCATGTTTTCTCATAAATTCTGCTAGTACTATATGTGTACCAATCACTTTGCTATTCAAAAGATCTCTCAAAGAATGCACAATCCCACATATTTGGAAATCCGCTTTTATAACACCAGTCCACAAGAAAGGGCCTAAAACCGATATTGTCAATTATAGACCAATTTCTAAACTGTGTATAGTGTCTAAAGTATTTGAAAGAATAATCTATAACCAACTATATTCCGCCATTAAAAACTCACTGAGTCCATCTCAACATGGCTTTCTAAAAGGGAGATCTACTGTTTGCACTAACTTTTTACTAATTGTTTGATAGTCAACCTATCAAAAGTCATCATCATCATCATCATTCTATGTCCGCTACCTAGTTGGAGCATATGGTGTTCACAAAGATCCTCCAAAAGCAAAAGAAAGAGCAAAAGTCGTACGGGTTTTGGGTATGTCATAATTCATGCTTTGGGAAAACCTCGTACGGACATTTTGCTGAGACCTCTCCTCATTGTTCGACCAAAAGCGTGTAAGTGCTTCTTTTAGGTACAGTTGTCTCATATCCAGCACCTTCATGTATTGGAACAGCTGTTTTGACGGGTATGTTGGAGGGTGCCGGAATATTATTCTCAATAATAATTTAATGATGTAATCGTATGTGTGTATATGAGTACTTACATATATATTTATATTTTTGTTTTTTATTACTTTGTTGAAATTTTTACATATTTTTGAATTTGGATTTTAGGCCAGAGCATTCTTAACAATTTTAAATCGATTGATAAGGTGGTTGATAGCTTTCCTCATAAAGGTTTGAAAAAAACAATTATTTTTTGACAATCATTGTTCAATAAGTCAACTTATATTCACTACACATTGTCACATATATGCACACCCATACATGAATACACAATATATTTAGTAAATACACACCCTCACACAATATATTTAGTCCCCCTCCCTAACATGTACAATAATACTGATACATTGTAACAAGTAGGTACTTAGCATAAATATTATTATTGTACAGTAAAAGTTATCCTCATAATGTAATTGTACACATTATATATAAATGTATATATTTGTACCGACATATTGAAACCATTGTATAAATTCTATAATGTGTTAATAATGTGGTTTTATAGTACATAAATTTAGAGTTAACTCTAGTGGACCGGTGAAGTTTACATATTATATTACATGCTAAGTTTATCAATTAACTATTTGAATTTTTTAAGTACAATATTGTAAGGGAAAAAAAATATAAATGAAAGTAATTAAATAATTAAAATCGAAGTAAAAAAGTTATGTTAAAAGTTTCTAGTTAGTATTTACATAAATGGAAATAATATTAACATTAATAAAAAAACTTACTTAAAGTAATTAAAAAGTAAGAGTTAAAATAAAAAAGAATAAAAAAACATGATCAAGTGCACAAACCATTTTTTTTAAAGGTAAAATATATTTACGTACCTACATATTTCAAGGGATTCAAAAAACCGATGAAAAGCAACTTTAAAAAAAAAGACAGTAAGTTTAAGTTAATTTAAAAAACATCTTCAGAATTAATGTTAGGAAGATAGAAAATATCAGTCTAGTGCGTCTAGAGGGGACATGGTATGCAAGTAGATTAATTAGTTCTGGGGAATCAAATTTATTATTTACAGTTTTGTAAAGCAGGATCTGATTGAAGATATCTTTTCTGTGTTTCAATGAATCAAGGTTATGAAATTTTAAAGAAGTTAGGTATATAATTTGGAAAATACAAATGAAATTTGTATGTATATTTATATATATACACATACAAATGAAATTTGTATGTATATTTATATATATACATGATCCCGTAACTTCGAATCGATATTCGAATATTCGAATCGATACTTTAGGAATGAAATAGTTCCGCAGTCCCCATCCCCTTCTCACACACACAAATACAATTCTACTGACTATGCGATGTCGCATGGATACGCGCTGCACATGTGAAATGGGCCAAATGATCATCGGGCAAGACAACGCTGGCGTAATAGTGTCGCGGGAAGTTATCACGAACGGTGATGAAATCCGTTCAAGAACGTTGTTAGGCTGGGTGACTCACGGTAGAGTCAACGACTTACGAATACGAATACGAATTTGAATATGAATACGAATACGAATTTGAATACGAATATGAATATGAATATGAATATGAATACGAATACGAATGCGAATGCGAATTTGAATATGAATATGAATACGAATACGAATGCGAATGCGAATACGAATTTGAATATGAATACGAATACGAATACGAATACGAATACGAATTCGAATACGAATACGAATACGAAGAATATGAATACGAATACGAATAAATACGAATACGAATACGAATACGAATACGAATACGAATACGAATACGAATACGAATTCGAATACGAATACGTAGAATATGAATACGAATACGAATAAATATGAATATGAATACGAATACGAATACGAATACGAATACGAATACGAATACGAATACGAATACGAATACGAATACGAATAAATATAAATACGAATTCGAATACGAATATGAATACGAATACGAATACTAATACAAATAAATATGAATATGAATATGAATACTAATACGAATAAATATGAATATGAATTCGAATACGAATACGAATACGAATTCGAATACGAATACGAATACGAATACGAATACGAATGCGAATACGAATACGAATACGAATACGAATTTGAATATGAATATGAATACGAATACGAATTCGAATACTAATACGAATAAATTTGAATATGAATACGAATACGAATTTGAATACGAATATGAATATGAATATGAATACGAATACGAATGCGAATGCGCATTTGAATATGAATATGAATACGAATACGAATGCGAATGCGAATGCGAATACGAATTTGAATATGAATACGAATACGAATACGAATTCGAATATGAATACGAATACGAATTCGAATATGAATATGAATACGAATACGAATTCTAATACGAATGCGAATTCGAATATGAATACGAATACGAATACTAATACGAATAAATATGAATATGAATACGAATTCGAATACGAATACGAATAAATACGAATACGAATACGAATACTAATACGAATAAATATGAATATGAATACGAATTCGAATACGAATACGAATAAATATGAATATGAATATGAATATGAATACGAATACGAATACGAATACGAATACGAATACGAATACGAATACGAATACGAATTCGAATACGAATACGAATACGAATGCGAATACGAATACGAATACGAATACGAATTTGAATATGAACACGAATACGAATACGAATTCGAATATGAATATGAATACGAATACGAATACGAATTCGAATACGAATACGAATACGAATACAAACACGAATACGAATACGAATACGAATACGAATACGAATACGAATACGAATTCGAATACGAATACGAATACGAATACGAATACGAATACTAATACGAATAAATATGAATATGAATACGAATTCGAATACGAATACGAATAAATATGAATATGAATATGAATATGAATATGAATACGAATACGAATACGAATACGAATACGAATTCGAATGCGAATACGAATACGAATACGAATTTGAATATGAATACGAATACGAATTTGAATACGAATATGAATATGAATATGAATACGAATACGAATGCGAATGCGCATTTGAATATGAATATGAATACGAATACGAATGCGAATGCGAATACGAATTTGAATATGAATACGAATACGAATACGAATTTGAATTTGAATATGAATATGAATATGAATACGAATACGAATACGAATACGAATACGAATATACGAATACGCAAACGAATACGAATTTGAATATGAATACGAATACGAATGCGAATAAATATGAATATGAATACGAATTCGAATACGAATACGAATAAATATGAATATGAATATGAATATGAATACGAATAAGAATACGTATACGAATTCGAATACGAATACGAATACGAATACGAATTCGAATACGAATACGAATACGAATATACGAATACGCAAACGAATACGAATTTGAATATGAATACGAATACGAATGCGAATAAATATGAATATGAATACGAATTCGAATACGAATACGAATAAATATGAATATGAATATGAATATGAATACGAATAAGAATACGTATACGAATTCGAATACGAATACGAATACGAATACGAATTCGAATACGAATAAGAATTTGAATATGAATATGAATACAAATACGAATTCGAATAAATATGAATACGAATACGAATACGAATTCGAATACGAATACGAATACGAATACGAATACGAATGCGAATGCGAATACGAATACGAATACGAATACGAATTTGAATATGAATACGAATACGAATTTGAATACGAATATGAATATGAATATGAATACGAATACGAATGCGAATGCGCATTTGAATATGAATACGAATACGAATACGAATACGAATACGAATACGAATACGAATACGAATACGAATACGAATACGAATACGAATATACGAATGCGCAAACGAATACGAATTTGAATATGAATACGAATACGAATACGAATTCGAATACGAATACGAATACGAAGAATATGAATACGAATACGAATAAATATGAATACGAATACGAATGCGAATACGAATTTGAATACGAATATGAATATGAATATGAATACGAATACAAATTTGAATATGAATATGAATACGAATACGAATGCGAATGCGAATACGAATTTGAATATGAATACGAATACGAATACGAATGCGAATGCGAATACGAATTTGAATACGAATACGAATACGAATACGAATACGAATACGAATACGAATACGAATACGAATACGAATACGAATACGAATACGAATACGAATACGAATACGAATATACGAATGCGCAAACGAATACGAATTTGAATATGAATACGAATACGAATGCGAATGCGAATACGAATTTGAATATGAATACGAATACGAATACGAATTCGAATACGAATACGAAGAATATGAATACGAATACGAATAAATATGAATACGAATACGAATACGAATACGAATACGAATACGAATATACGAATACGCAAACGAATACGAATTTGAATATGAATACGAATACGAATGCGAATGCGAATACGAATTTGAATACGAATACGAATACGAATACGAATACGAATGCGAATACGAATACGAATATGAATACGAATACGAATGCGAATGCGAATACGAATACGAATACGAATACGAATTTGAATATGAATACGAATACGAATACGAATTTGAATACGAATATGAATATGAATATGAATACGAATACGAATGCGAATGCGCATTTGAATATGAATATGAATACGAATACGAATACGAATGCGAATACGAATTTGAATACGAATACGAATGCGAATGCGAATACGAATTTGAATATGAATACGAACACGAATACGAATTTGAATATGAATACGAATACGAATTTGAATACGAATATGAATATGAATATGAATACGAATACGAATGCGAATTCGAATATGAATACGAATACGAATTTGAATACGAATATGAATATGAATATGAATACGAATACGAATGCGAATGCGAATGCGAATACGAATTTGAATATGAATACGAATACGAATACGAATTCGAATACGAATACGAATACGAAGAATATGAATACGAATACGAATAAATATGAATACGAATACGAATGCGAATGCGAATACGAATTTGAATATGAATACGAATACGAATACGAATTCGAATATGAATACGAATACGAATTTGAATACGAATATGAATATGAATATGAATACGAATACGAATGCGAATGCGAATGCGAATACGAATTTGAATATGAATACGAATACGAATACGAATTCGAATACGAATACGAATACGAAGAATATGAATACGAATACGAATAAATATGAATACGAATACGAATACGAATACGAATACGAATACGAATATACGAATACGCAAACGAATACGAATTTGAATATGAATACGAATACGAATGCGAATGCGAATACGAATTTGAATACGAATACGAATACGAATACGAATGCGAATACGAATACGAATACGAATACGAATACGAATACGAATACGAATACGAATACGAATACGAATGCGAATGCGAATACGAATACGAAGAATATGAATACGAATACGAATAAATATGAATACGAATTCGAATACGAATACGAATAAATACGAATACGAATACGAATACGAATGCGAATGCGAATACGAATACGAATACGAATGCGAATGCGAATACGAATACGAATACGAATACGAATTTGAATATGAATACGAATACGAATTTGAATACGAATATGAATATGAATATGAATACGAATACGAATGCGAATGCGCATTTGAATATGAATATGAATACGAATACGAATACGAATGCGAATACGAATTTGAATACGAATACGAATGCGAATGCGAATACGAATTTGAATATGAATACGAACACGAATACGAATTTGAATATGAATACGAATACGAATTTGAATACGAATATGAATATGAATCTGAATACGAATACGAATGCGAATGCGCATTTGAATATGAATATGAATACGAATACGAATGCGAATGTTAATACGAATTTGAATATGAATACGAATACGAATACGAATTCGAATATGAATATGAATACGAATACGAATTCGAATACGAATAAGAATTTGAATATGAATATGAATACAAATACGAATTCGAATAAATATGAATACGAATACGAATACGAATTCGAATACGAATACGAATACGAATACGAATGCGAATGCGAATACGAATACGAATACGAATACGAATACGAATACGAATACGAATTTGAATATGAATACGAATACGAATGCGAATGCGAATACGAATACGAATACGAATACGAATTTGAATATGAATACGAATACGAATGCGAATGCGCATTTGAATATGAATATGAATACGAATACGAATGCGAATGCGAATACGAATTTGAATATGAATACGAATACGAATACGAATTCGAATACGAATACGAATGCGAATGCGCATTTGAATATGAATATGAATACGAATACGAATGCGAATGCGAATACGAATTTGAATACGAATACGAATACGAATACGAATACGAATATACGAATACGCAAACGAATACGAATTTGAATATGAATACGAATACGAATGCGAATGCGAATACGAATTTGAATATGAATACGAATACGAATACGAATTCGAATACGAATACGAATACGAAGAATATGAATACGAATACGAATAAATATGAATACGAATACGAATGCGAATACGAATTTGAATACGAATATGAATATGAATATGAATACGAATACAAATTTGAATATGAATATGAATACGAATACGAATGCGAATGCGAATACGAATTTGAATATGAATACGAATACGAATACGAATTCGAATATGAATATGAATACGAATACGAATACGAATTCGAATATGAATATGAATACGAATACGAATACGAATACGAATACGAATACGAATATACGAATACGCAAACGAATACGAATTTGAATATGAATACGAATACGAATGCGAATAAATATGAATATGAATACGAATTCGAATACGAATACGAATAAATATGAATATGAATATGAATATGAATATGAATACGAATAAGAATACGTATACGAATACGAATGCGAATACGAATACGAATACGAATACGAATTTGAATATGAATATGAATACGAATACGAATTCGAATATGAATATGAATACGAATACGAATACGAATTCGAATACGAATACGAATACGAATACGAATACTAATACGAATACGAATACTAATACGAATAAATATGAATACGAACACGAATACGAATACGAATACGAATACGAATATGAATACGAATACGAATACTAATACGAATAAATATGAATATGAATATGAATACGAATTCGAATACGAATACGAATAAATACGAATACGAATACGAATACGAATACGAATACGAATACGAATACGAATACGAATACGAATACGAATACGAATACGAATACGAATACAAATACGAATACGAATGCGAATGCGAATGCGAATACGAATTTGAATATGAATACGAATACGAATACGAATTCGAATATGAATACGAATACGAATACGAATGCGAATGCGAATACGAATTCGAATATGAATATGAATACGAATACGAATACGAATACGAATACGAATACGAATATGAATACGAATACGAATACTAATACGAATAAATATGAATATGAATATGAATACGAATTCGAATACGAATACGAATAAATACGAATACGAATACGAATACTAATACGCATAAATATGAATATGAATACGAATTCGAATACGAATACGAATAAATATGAATATGAATATGAATACGAATACGAATACGAATACGAATACGAATTCGAATACGAATACGAATACGAATACGAATACGAATGCGAATACGAATACGAATACGAATACGAATTTGAATATGAACACGAATACGAATACGAATTCGAATATGAATATGAATACGAATACGAATACGAATTCGAATACGAATACGAATACGAATACGAATACGAATACGAATACGAATACGAATACGAATATACGAATACGCAAACGAATACGAATTTGAATATGAATACGAATACGAATACGAATTCGAATATGAATATGAATACGAATACGAATACGAATTCGAATATGAATATGAATACGAATACGAATACGAATACGAATACGAATACGAATATACGAATACGCAAACGAATACGAATTTGAATATGAATACGAATACGAATGCGAATAAATATGAATATGAATACGAATTCGAATACGAATACGAATAAATATGAATATGAATATGAATATGAATATGAATACGAATAAGAATACGTATACGAATACGAATGCGAATACGAATACGAATACGAATACGAATTTGAATATGAATATGAATACGAATACGAATTCGAATATGAATATGAATACGAATACGAATACGAATTCGAATACGAATACGAATACGAATACGAATACTAATACGAATACGAATACTAATACGAATAAATATGAATACGAACACGAATACGAATACGAATACGAATACGAATTTGAATATGAATATGAATACGAATACGAATTCGAATATGAATATGAATACGAATACGAATACGAATTCGAATACGAATACGAATACGAATACGAATACTAATACGAATACGAATACTAATACGAATAAATATGAATACGAACACGAATACGAATACGAATACGAATACGAATATGAATACGAATACGAATACTAATACGAATAAATATGAATATGAATATGAATACGAATTCGAATACGAATACGAATAAATACGAATACGAATACGAATACGAATACGAATACGAATACGAATACGAATACGAATACGAATACGAATACGAATACAAATACGAATACGAATGCGAATGCGAATGCGAATACGAATTTAAATATGAATACGAATACGAATACGAATTCGAATATGAATACGAATACGAATACGAATGCGAATGCGAATACGAATTCGAATATGAATATGAATACGAATACGAATACGAATACGAATACGAATACGAATATGAATACGAATACGAATACTAATACGAATAAATATGAATATGAATATGAATACGAATTCGAATACGAATACGAATAAATACGAATACGAATACGAATACTAATACGCATAAATATGAATATGAATACGAATTCGAATACGAATACGAATAAATATGAATATGAATATGAATACGAATACGAATACGAATACGAATACGAATTCGAATACGAATACGAATACGAATACGAATACGAATGCGAATACGAATACGAATACGAATACGAATTTGAATATGAACACGAATACGAATACGAATTCGAATATGAATATGAATACGAATACGAATACGAATTCGAATACGAATACGAATACGAATACGAATACGAATACGAATACGAATATACGAATACGCAAACGAATACGAATTTGAATATGAATACGAATACGAATACGAATTCGAATATGAATATGAATACGAATACGAATACGAATTCGAATATGAATATGAATACGAATACGAATACGAATACGAATACGAATACGAATATACGAATACGCAAACGAATACGAATTTGAATATGAATACGAATACGAATGCGAATAAATATGAATATGAATACGAATTCGAATACGAATACGAATAAATATGAATATGAATATGAATATGAATATGAATACGAATAAGAATACGTATACGAATACGAATGCGAATACGAATACGAATACGAATACGAATTTGAATATGAATATGAATACGAATACGAATTCGAATATGAATATGAATACGAATACGAATACGAATTCGAATACGAATACGAATACGAATACGAATACTAATACGAATACGAATACTAATACGAATAAATATGAATACGAACACGAATACGAATACGAATACGAATACGAATACGAATATGAATACGAATACGAATACTAATACGAATAAATATGAATATGAATATGAATACGAATTCGAATACGAATACGAATAAATACGAATACGAATACGAATACGAATACGAATACGAATACGAATACGAATACGAATACGAATACAAATACGAATACGAATGCGAATGCGAATGCGAATACGAATTTGAATATGAATACGAATACGAATACGAATTCGAATATGAATACGAATACGAATACGAATGCGAATGCGAATACGAATTCGAATATGAATATGAATACGAATACGAATACGAATACGAATACGAATACGAATATGAATACGAATACGAATACTAATACGAATAAATATGAATATGAATATGAATACGAATTCGAATACGAATACGAATAAATACGAATACGAATACGAATACTAATACGCATAAATATGAATATGAATACGAATTCGAATACGAATACGAATAAATATGAATATGAATATGAATACGAATACGAATACGAATACGAATACGAATTCGAATACGAATACGAATACGAATACGAATACGAATGCGAATACGAATACGAATACGAATACGAATTTGAATATGAACACGAATACGAATACGAATTCGAATATGAATATGAATACGAATACGAATACGAATTCGAATACGAATACGAATACGAATACGAATACGAATACGAATACGAATACGAATACGAATACGAATACGAATACGAATACGAATACTAATACGAATAAATATGAATACGAATACGAATACGAATACTAATACGAATAAATATAAATACGAATTCGAATACGAATACGAATTTGAATATGAATATGAATATGAATATGAATACAAATACGAATTCGAATAAATATGAATACGAATACGAATACGAATACGAATTCGAATACGAATACGAATACGAATACGAATACGAATGCGAATACGAATACGAATACGAATACGAATTTGAATATGAATACGAATACGAATACGAATACGAATTCGAATATGAATATGAATACGAATACGAATACGAATTCGAATACGAATACGAATACGAATACGAATACGAATACGAATTTGAATATGAATATGAATATGAATATGAATACAAATACGAATTCGAATAAATATGAATACGAATACGAATACGAATACGAATTCGAATACGAATACGAATACGAATACGAATACGAATGCGAATACGAATACGAATACGAATACGAATTTGAATATGAATACGAATACGAATACGAATACGAATTCGAATATGAATATGAATACGAATACGAATACGAATTCGAATACGAATACGAATACGAATACGAATACGAATACGAATACGAATACGAATACGAATACGAATACTAATACGAATACGAATACGAATACTAATACGAATAAATATGAATACGAATACGAATACGAATACTAATACGAATCAATATAAATACGAATACGAATACGAATACTAATACGAATAAATATAAATACGAATTCGAATACGAATACGAATATGAATACGAATACGAATAAATATTGAGTTCGCCTCGAGACATCACGTTAGTCTGATCGTTTCATTTCGTCACCCCGCCCGACCTCCCGCTCTACTACTGGATCTACACCTTGGACTTGACCATCGCTTCACCCCAGGACTACGAATCAGTATCTTCCACCGACCTACGCAGTGACACCGGACTTGAGAGGAATTTCGAGACTTCATAACTTTCGGGATTTACGACCCTGAGAGCGACGACGGCAGCGAGACACGGCCAACACCTACCCCTTGCTACAGGATTGTGGAATACAGTCCAAACTGTTACAGTACACCAGGTGTATGCATAAGTTTTATTTTCCGGTTTCACAAGAGATGGCGCCACCGAACAGTACGCAGCGAATGAATTTGACACTACTTCAGTATGTTCGTCCGACATTAACCTACAAACGCACACAAGTTGAGTCCGCCAAACAATAGCGTCTGTGTTGTATTGTTCAGTGATCATGTCGACGTTTGTGCCGGAAAATGAACATTCGCATCACTTTACATTACATACATTAATATTGTTATTTTTAATCTAATTTCTCTACTGAAATTTGTATAACTGCTAAAATCGCTTTAATGAAATTTTATCAACTGACTTTGGTTTAAAATCTTCTCCTTATATTACTTTTTCAAATTTTAAAGTTTACTTGCTATACCTGTTATTCTTTCTTTTTTCTCTGTTGCATTGACATGTTTTTATACTTTTTAACTACTTTTAATTACTTATATTATAAATGTATATAAAATCAATATATTGCTGCTTTTACTGTAATGTTTCATTAATTTTGAAGATGTTTTTTAAAGTGACTTAAATTTATTGTCTTATATTTGATTTAAAGATTCTTCTCATCGTTTCTTTGAATCCCATAAAATATGTATGTGTATATTTATGTTTTTCCATTTTAAATATGTTTTTTTTATTTTTTCATCTAAGCATGTTTTATTTCTTTATTTTAATTCTTACCTTTTTATTACTTTTACATTTTTTTTTCATTTCAATATTATTTCTATTTGTAAATACTAACTACAAACTTTTGAATAACTTTTTGTACTTTAATTTTAATTTTTAAACAATTTCCATTTATGTTTTCTTTTCCTTCTCTTTTTTTTACTTTCATCGATAACCTTACATATAATTATTATATAATATGAAAACTTCACTAGTCTATTAGAGTTAAGTTTAACTGTGTAAAACATAAAACTATGTAACCATTCTGTATGTTTCCTGAATAAAGAAAATAAAAAATTGCAGCACGCATTGCTTTTCTTATTGAATCAAAAGAAATAGGCTGTAGCAAGTCATCGTTTTGCTGGGAGAAACATATGGTAAATATGCTCCATTGATAAGAATATGAGAGTCATGTTTTCGAGAATTTTAACGTGGTGATTTCAAGGTGAAAGACAACGCGCGCTCTGGTAGACAACAAAAGTGCGAAAACGAGCAATGGGCTATTATCACAGTTTTTTTTATTAGCTAATAAATTAAGTTGAAAAATCACAAGACAATCGGTACTACTCTTATTAAAATCCGTTAAGAAATAAGGGAGATATAAAGGATTAAAGTCTAGTCATTTGAATATAAATAAAAACAGACAATTCATGACGTCACCAAGTTTAACGTCATCGTATGCGAAGATAGTTTTTACGTAAAAATTTATGATTCGAGTAGAGTAAGTGGAATGGGGTGACTTTGTTCAGTTTCGAACTTCAAACCTTCGTAAAAGAAAAATTAAAATTCTTATTTTTTAAATGAGAAAATATTATGTTGTGTGAGCGAGAAAATAATAAAAAACTTTGTGATCAAAGTCAACCCTTCGGAGTGGGGTCGCTTTGATACATCATGATTTTATGCGTTTGTTTTGAACATTTCATTTTATTTTTTACTTTATTTAGATAAAAAATATAAGTATACAACATTACTACTAAATACAATTTTATATTAATTTAATACATATATTTACATTAACGTTTCGCTTTACGTAAAAAAAAAACGATTCTTGAGTATAAAATGGGGAGTGACGTTTTACAATAATTTGTTTGTTTTATTTTTAATCGGTAAATATTTTTAGTATAACATATAAATTATTTAAAAAAACGGTGTTTTAAGTCAGTGCTACACAAAAAAGAATTATAAATATAACTTTTCACTTCTTTTTAAATTATATTATCCATCCTCCGATAGTAAATTAGTTGCAAAAAAAAACACTCAGGTATCAGCAAATTATAATTAGGCGTGTATTTAATAAGCGTTTAAGTCGAATCTCGTGAAATAATTAAAAATAATATACTTTAATTCCACATAAATCAAAAATTATTTTTCTAATTATTGTAAACCAAAAAATGGAATTTTTAATTATACTCAAAAATAATAATCGAAATAAAAATCAAGATTAAAATATAAATCAATAAAAATATTATGGTGAAAAAAAAAATGTATTTAAGAAATATTTTAGATAATTTATAAAGATAACATAATATACCTTGCTTTTTGATGGAATAAAATTATCAGTTAATGAATGTATTATTGTGTATAGGAATTTGTTCATTGACTGACATTATTATCGAAACAGAATGAGAGGTTATTGTGTTCTTTTTATTTGGTGAAAACTTATCTTTCACAGCTTAGAAAACATTTATTTTACCGAATGAATTAGAATCCATTACTTTATTCCAGGAAAGCAATTATTGTATCTGTTTATCTGTTTCTTACAAAGACGTGAAACATACTTAGGAAATTAATATTGGCCATATTCAACAATGTTCGACAAAATTTCACAAGAAGTGCAATTGAGGTGTATGAGGTTTTTTTACAAGAATTTCGTAACAATTATCTGATTTACAAGATGAATAACTTCACCGTTATCATTCGAGAACGAAGCTTCACATTTATTTGCTCACTTTTAAAAGAAAATCTTTAAGACTCGTTCATTTGAGTCATAACATTTTTTTATTTACATTCTGAAATGCCGTATGTTAAGGGAAAATCCCCAGTCCTCACATTTTGGTAAATAAATTTTTCTTTCTGTTCTGGAAAACTGGCTTAAATGATTTGAAGGATGTTTAACTTTATATTATTCATTGTATAGTCTTTCAAATAATATTTTGTAATGGTTAGAAGCAGCCCGAATTTTTGTAACAGCTTTTCTTAGTATTTGAGCAAAATATTTTTTTGTAGGCCCTGTTTCAAAACTTTTATTAATAAGTTCGAATGATGTCGCTCTCAAAAAAAATATGTATATAAAATGATCAATTTCAGCTGATTTTAGAAAACTTCTTATTATTCGTTAAATAAAAATTAAAATATTAAAACAATCATAATAATGGACACTCAGTGATATAAGTACCAGTAATGTCACGACAATGCAAATTACAAAATTACTTGTATCATTAAAAAAAGTCTATTACTAAATTTTAAAAAATTAAAAAATATCTTGACGATTCCACTTCAAACTTCTTGAAATCTTACTTTAAATAAAGTTATATAACAATTTCATTTAAATCGTATTCCGTATTACCATTAAAAAAACAGTTAAAATTGACCGAAATTTATTAATGATCAGTAGTTATAGAGATAAATATAAACAATATATCCGCTGATCAAAGTCGCCTTACGATTTAAATGTCGCCCCATTTTACGGTCGCCATTTATTTCAAGGTTGGCTAGAGAAGGGGAAAAAATCATAGAGAGCAATACGCGTCGTTTCAATTTCTATTCGGATTACCAACATTTAAAACAAATGCACGATTCGTGGTGTGTACTGTTGGGTGGGTTTGGGTGATCGAATTTATTACCAACCTAATAGTAACGCTTTTCAGAGATGTTGAAAATAGTAAACGAAATTTATGAATGAAATTATTGATTATTAGAGCTTTTATAAACACTAAAGGAGTCTTTGAGAAATCCTTTATATGTACAATGTGTTAAATCCGATATTCCTCCCGGGTGATAATACCCTATTGCAGGCGTTACTGGATGATGAACCAACTTTTTGGCGCTGTATTGTGTATTATGAACTCCTGAAGCCCGGCGAAACCGTTAATGCTCAACGCTATAGCCAACCATTTTTTTATTTTTACTAATCAAATATATTTCATAAATGGTACAAGTTTTTTAAATCTATACAAATCTACTTTTATACTATCTACTTTAATTATTTCTACGTTATAACTGTAACTTTCCAAAAAAAGAGACTAACTCTTGTGCTTGGAGAGTGACTTACACTGTCATAGTTATTTATTTATTAGAATTTATAAAATTTTGAATATACGAGTACATGAAAAAAAACAAACTTATGGGATATATATAAAGAAAAACAGAAAATAATAATACATTCATACAAATTAAAATTGAATGCAGTTTTTACACTTGTTCGAAAAAATTCTTTGGATTAACTTTGAATTTATTTATTTATATATTAGTTTTATTCGTTTTTAGTTCATTTTTAAATAAATATTTCATATGAACCATGTCGGAAATCGAACACGAGACCTCTCGTATGGGCAAAATGCGCTGACTATTACACCATGAAGCCGACGAATTTTACTATCAATTTTATAAAACAAAGTAAAATCTAATAAGTCAAAAGTTTTATTAACAAAAGATTACCGAGGCTGATATTTTTTATGACAAAGTATGTAAATTTAGGTCAAAAAGCATAGAAATATTGAGAGAAGCAGACATTTAGTTATTTCTATTATTATATTGAGTTTTTCATCTGACATTTCTTGGCGGAACTGCATTTTAATAATAAAAATACGTATATAGTTTTATTCCACTTTTATTTATAATTTTTTAACAGTGACCGGTTTCGTCGTGATCGACATCGTAACTTTATTATTAAATACATATTTTCAATTTCTTATCTTTTAAATTTATTATTTTATACATAATTTAAATTATTGTCCAGTGTAAACAATTTTTTTGTGTCTTCATGAGTGTCCTTCACTAATATATGTACAAAGAAATTGTCAATATTTGTGTATATACTGTTTGTTTACCAATAAAACAAATAATTATAATTTTTAGAATAATCTAGTTTTTGACAAAAGCAATCCGTTAAGTGAGAATAATAATTCGGTCAGTGATTATTTCACTTTGAAGAAATAAATAAGTTTAATTCGGTCACGTTTCGTCTCTAGTTAAATGTTAAATTTCAATCTAATTAGCAGTTCAAGCCATAAACCAAGTGAATCGGGCGTTTTGTTTACAAATAGCGTTATTTGCGTCAAAAGTATGATTACACAGCGTTTCCTGCATACTAACAGTACGCCAAACATTTCAATTATTGTTGGAGTAAATAAACGGAAATCGATTTTATTAAAAATAATTACTTTAAACATCGAAGTATGTTAGTGAAAATTCTAATGGAAATAAAAGACAAGTGATACATAAATCGAGAAACATGAAATAACCAGTGATTGGTTTAATCTCTTTCGCGACATCTTTGAGACTAGTATCTTAATTTTCTTCACGTTTCCAAACGGGCAGAGCTTTTAAAGCGCGCATAAAATAACGTGTTTTTTAACATTTTTTTAGTGTGCATGGCACAAATGCCTTTTATAAACATA
This sequence comes from Micrasema longulum, assembly GCF_059751315.1. Lineage (NCBI taxonomy): Eukaryota > Metazoa > Arthropoda > Insecta > Trichoptera > Brachycentridae > Micrasema > Micrasema longulum. The sequence continues at coordinate 798,457 of NW_028278331.1, forward strand.
AACATGCATATTAACATATTACAACAGAGATGAAGAACATTTAAGAAAAGGTGATATAGAAGTCTAGGCATCTACAGGGCTTATGACCTGTCAATGGCTGGTTTAAGTGGCCACTTTACACACTGTAACATTCACCATTCTGCCTATATTTGAACATCTATATTCCTTCAATTCTTTCACCTGTTGATGTTTGTGAAGTTAAAGAGCTGAAACCTTTATTTATGCGGGTGAGATTCATCTAATTGAATTTTTTCACCAACATACTAGGCAACGCCTGAAAATGTATTTTTTTCAATTTCTATACTTCTTCATGGACCAGGTAATTTATCAACAATATTTTGAGTTTGTCCAAATTTTTGTAGACAAGGACTGGATTCAACTCCCCGGGGAACTGTTTATATTAACATATTAAAACAGAGCTGTTTATATTAATATATTACCTTTTCTTAAATGTTCTTCATCTCTGTTGTAAAATGTTAATATAAACAGCTCCCCAGGGAGTTGAATCCAGTCCTTGTCTACAAAAATTTGGACAAACTCAAAATATTGTTGATAAACATGCATACATGAAACATAACAGGGTTCTATTTGGCCTCGTGATGTGATGATCAGCGCGTTTGACTACCATACAAGAGTTCTCGGGTTCAATTCCTGACATGGTTTATATTTTATTTTTATTTTATTAATTTTTCACGCCTATAAGGCTTTTACATACATGGAAGTTATATAAAACATGAGTATATAAACAACATAAAATTAAAAAAAAAAGAAGTATAAAGCAATAAAAGATAGAACAGTGTTCAGAAGTAAAGTTGGTATAAAAATAAAAAGATGAGTGTATAAACAACATAAAATTAAAAAAATACAAAATAAAGAAATAAAATATTGAACTGTTTTTAGTTGGTTTAAAATAAAAATAAGCTACAGAAGCTAAATATTTAAAAAAACATATAAAAAAATAGATAAACAAATCAAATACAAAAATATCAAAGCATACAAAATATGTGAAATATTTATAAATAAGATAAGATATAAACAACCCGCGTAATCCTAATGATTTTACGATTTTGGCATCCAATGACGAATATTACATTAAAAAGCCTTTTCAACGCGAGCAATTAGGCCAACGCATTCAAAAGAATATATTACTTGGGAGAGTGACATCGAAAATATCCATATCTCGGCCGGGAGCCGGGAGTGTATAAAGCGCCTTTATAATCTGCCCCCTGAGGTTTGAACGACCAATAAAAATGAATAAGTGTGCACGGAATACCACGAACAGTTATGTAGGCCATAAGAATTAATTTAATAAATTTTCTCCAGACTCTTAGGTGACAAGGAGACGAGGATTTAGGGGAAGCCTTCGTCTCCTCTTGGTGCAGTGCCAAGTTTTTCACTATATCTCGGAGGCTAAGAGTTTTAAGACATAAAACATACAAGGAAAGCTAATTTCGCGAGGCACGTGTTTGCTTTAAATTAACCAGAACAGAAAATAAAACTTCGTATTATTTGGTGAATTACTTTCAACTGTCCCATTTATATATTAACAGGGACGAAATGCGTAATGAAAGTCACAATAAGCTTGCAAACCCGAGTGAAAAGTTCTTGGGTCAGTGTTGAAAAAGCACGATTTTATTCAGAACCGATTTTAGTATTTAAAAAAAATAAATTTACATGTAACTAGCGGGCCCAAGAGAAGTTGTCCTGCCTGAACGTTGGCTTGCCTGCTATTACCTTGGAAAAAGACTTTTCATTGATAAGTAGGTACTTAGGTTCTTGTTTACAGTCGATATCCAAAATTAAAAATAATAAATTTTTAAATATATAATTATTTTTGCAAATGTCAAACTCAGCTCTTCTCACCAACAGAGGTGCACTTTATTCATGAATGCGATTTTTCAAAAACGTATTTTATTTCAGTTAATATTATTTTAGTATCACCAAAAGTCCAGTAAAAAGAAATAAACTGGAAGAAACTATAAGGAATGTAAAGAAAGAATTTGATTGGGATCCATAAAAAGCAAATATTGTTTGTAAACATTCAAAAACAAACTTTTTTAAAAACAAAAAAACAACACCCTTCTTTTTTTGTACATGCATTCTCATCGAAAGCAATCCTGGTAGGTTGATGAAAAAAAAAATATGCTTCTAACTTTTTTTTTTAGTGATTCGATTGAAAATTTTAATATTTACGAACACGCGCAGCGTAAAGATCTACATTTCACTAAAAACCGCACGTAAATCGGCTAAGCCGCTTAGGAGGAGTTCAGTGACATCACACGAACAGAAGAATATACATATAAAGATGTACACAAATACATATTTTGTATTTTCGAAAAATATTTTTATTACGGGAATCACCGAGCCAATTTATATGGCTTGCCAGTGAAGATCTTTTACAAAAAAATGCGACGAAAAATCGTTGAATTTATGTCGACGTAGAATCTTTATTGTGTTTTAACATATGTATCCAACATAAAACACTGTTAAATATAGAAATAACATTGACTCAATATTGATGTTTAATTTACCAAATGGCTTAATTGATGTACCATCATAACTGGAACAAGTGACATTCAATGTTCCGATCCGAACGTTGCGAAATAATAATGTGTTGTTTCTTGATCAGAACAGCACAAACTATGGCTTGGATGCACCGATGCGATGTCCCGATTGTGTCACATTGTAATCTCGAGACAGTATCTTGACGTTTTCAGTGCAAGTCTTTCTACATTTAAACAATCACTAAGATTTACCAGATATTGTTTTGAGGTAGTCCATAATTTAATTTTTAGTTCTAGCTTTAATTTTCAGTCAGGTCAAGACAGGTCAAGACAGGTCAAGATAGGTCAAGACAGGTCAAGACAGGTCAAGACAGGTCAAGACAGGTCAAGACAGGTCAAGACAGGTCAAGACAGGTCAAGACAGGTCAAGACAGGTCAAGACAGGTCAAGACAGGTCAAGACAGGTCAAGACAGGTCAAGACAGGTCAAGACAGGTCAAGACAGGTCAAGACAGGTCAAGACAGGTCAAGACAGGTCAAGACAGGTCAGTCGATTAGAGAGTAAAAGCGCTAATTTGTCAAATAAATAAAAGGAAGTGTACCAAGTATTTTTAATTTGTAATGTTTATTCAAATAAAAGTTATAATATCATTACAACGGAATTACATAATTGTCAATAAATAACTTAAATCAAATCAAGTATTATAAAGGTTTATTCTATTAAAATAACAAAAAAGCCACAAACTTTCCCAATGACTTTAAAACTTAGTGCGCAGGTTATTGAGCAAGTTCGTCAAAATAAATATTTAGGATGCTGGCTGAATGGTAAATGGGATCACTCGCGAGAAATCAAAGTCAGAATAGAGATAGCGCGAGACTGCTTTTTCAGGATGCGTGACCTTCTTTGCAGTAGAGATTTTAATTTATAACTCCGAATGCGCATTGCTCGATGTTACGTCTTCTTAGTACTTTTTTACGGCGTCGAAACGTGGACACTCACCAAAAACACTTTAAAAAAGATCGAAGTCTGAAATGTGGTGCTACACGAGGATATTAAAAATTTCCTGGGAGAACAGAGTCCGAAACGATGATGTTTTCCAACGGATGGAAAAAGATAAAGAGGTACTGAAGAAAATAAAGAAAAGAAAACTTGGGTACTTTGGGCATGTGATGAGAGGCGAAAAAAAAAAATACGAGTTATTCTACAGGGAAGGATTGAAGGAAGACGCAGTGCAGGTAGAAGGCGCATCTTTTGGCTTAAGAACTTGCGCGACTGGTTCCATTGCAGCACTCAGTCCTTGTTCAGGGCAGCTGCCAACAAAGTTAGAATCGCAACGATGATTTCTAACCTCCATCGGGGAGAGGGACCACAAGAAGAAGAAGCAGTTTTAACATTTAAACTATATTCAACAAAAACAATAAAAAAAGAATTTCGTATCACCCGTCGATAGAAAGAGTAAGGAGTATAATTTGGACGGGTTGTGGTCCCGTGGCAAGTGTCTCGGACTCACGGATCAAAGGTCCGTGGTTCGAATCCCACTCTACCCCAACTTGATTCCCATTTTCTAATAGTGAGTTATTTACAACTCGTTGAAAATGGCCCTCAAAAATATTTGCGTAAATTATAAGAACGCAAATATTTCTTTTCCAAAAAAAATAAAATAATAATAATTAGTACGTTGACACATCGATCTATTTTTATTATTAAACCTAGATAATGTTTATAATTCCAGTGTCCAGGTGAATGAATAATATAGTTCTGTGTGAAAAATAGACATTAACAAATAATACATAGACATGCCCCATAGAGTAAAATATTTTAAAAGCAGTGATATGAAAACGTACCCATAGTTACTAAATACTGTTTATTCATACCAAAGATGCATTCAGCGAGCATGCATATGCTACCAAAAATTGAAGAATACTCATTTTTGGTACTTAAAAGAGCTTTTATTTTAACGTAAACAATCAGCATTCGTTTTTGGTATATCCCAATCAGGTTCTTTCCTTAAATTCCTTAAATGGTGATGATGAGTAAATATAAATGATTACAAGAAATAAAATACATTAAAAAAGCGTTTACCGAATACACGAGTATTTATACAAATACTTCAATGCTTATATATTAAAATCATTTTTTTAGTAAACCATTTTTTAAAATTTTGTAAAAAATCGCAAGATTCAATATGTCCATGTACTGGTAATTTTCTCAAACTGAACGGTTTGGGTAGGTAGGAAAAAATTGCCTTGAGGCAATATGCCCGCTCTTATATGTAAATAAATTGTATATGTATATAAAGTGTTGACAAAAATCACTACATCCTCGAAAATATATCCAAGTTTCGCTCAACGAAGTTCGGCAAAAGGTCTCTGGAAAATATTGGCCATTCCAACAACAAAAACAACAGCCATCACGCCGTTTCCCCGTAGGGATAGGCAGAGAAGAAAGAACGTCACATCACTCTATTTTTGCATACAGATCTCGCTTCCTCTACATTCATACATCTTGTCATGCACGCGCGCCGATTATTCCGACTTTTGACATGTCCATCTTCAAGTATTTGTTGGATTTGGTCATGCCACGTCTTTCTCGGTCTTCCTCTATTTCTGCATCCATCAACGTTCGCATTGTAAATATTATTATCCGTTTTTTCGCTGTCCATTCGCTCTACATGACCAAACCAGCGCATAGCTCCTTTCTTGATTTTATCGATAATGCTTGTTTAGCCTTACATAATGTACGGATCTCAACATTTGTGCATCTATCGTACATAGTTTTACCACACATTCGCCCGAGAGATCGCATTTCGACAGCATTCAGCCTACTTTCATCCCTGTTTTTCCACGTTTATACTTCGCTCCCATACATCAGGGTCGGGACCAGGACTCCATTGTGAACTGCTAATTTTGCCTCTTGCGACAAACATTTATTTGCCAAAGCAGATTTCAGTTTAACGTTCACCCTATTCCCGGCACTCACCCTCCTTTCAATATCTTTCTCAGTCATTCCATCCCTAGTAAACATACTTGCCAGCTACACAAATTCCTCTACTTGTTTTAGTATAACTCCATTCACAGTGATTTTACATTTAGTCATACATTCATTTCTTTCAAAAACCATCACATTCGATTTATCGACATTCATTAGCTAATCGCTTCCCTTGCATACATTGTAGGAATATAATAAACCGCCCGATGAGCTAAAACACGAATAGTCGAATAGCAAATCTAGAAAGTTTCGTAATTAAAAAGTAAGTGATTAAATCTTTTTTCATATTTCTTTTAAATTTTTACACAATCGATGTGAAAGTGTGTACTATTATGATTGTCTAAAACCAATAATACACCGACACTCCGGAACGTGCCTGCGGGCCAGTGAAGTGGCTACATCCATAAATAAAAAGGAAATTATATTGAATGTACCTATTGTTTATACATTTTCTTTTGAAAACTAGGTATTTGTATTATATATTGGATTAAATAAATAAAAAAAATATTGATTGAACATTTTTTATAGTGATAGTTTTTAATGTAATTTATATACATGGTGTTAAGTACTGTGTTTTATGTTTCTTATATAATGTTTTCTTACTATTTCGGATGTATTAACTACCTATGTATAATATTATTTATGTCACAAAAATGTTTTTTTTTCACGTACGGTCCTAAATGATTTTTTTAAAATAACTCCTGGGAGCAGTCGCGTGCACAGAGTTTTAAACTATTGTGGGCAGTAGAAAAAAAAGAACGTTATATTTAAGTAATTTATCTTACCAAACAGTTTCCTTCACTCGTCATATTAGTTTGAATTACTAAGTTGTTGACTTGTAGTTATTGTTGAAATTATCTAAGCCACATCGAATATCCAAATAAATGCTAAATTTATATTATATATTACAAGCCAAGTATTGAATACCTGAAGTGGCCAATAACTTTGTTTACAATTTTTAACGAATAACGTCCGTTTTTTAACTTATTTGTACCTATGTCAAAATTATGCGCCTTTATTTTTTTAACTATTATGTTTTTGTAACATCATCGTAAAAACTGCCAGAACGCTTTAAATTCAAAATGTATGCATTGATTAAACACACATTTCCGTCACTATTACATGTTTCACAAATCAATTTTTCCATTAACAAAATAAACATGGACTCTATTCTCGATGTCCCTTATGTTTGTCAATGCTTCTTTCTTTTTTCTTTAAATGTTTTAAACTACTCTTTTATTTGTAATATTTAAACCTTATAAATTGTATACATGGACAATGTCCGTTAATAAATAAATAAATAAAAAAATAAATAAATGTAAAAAAGAAATAAATTTAAGGTTATTTATCTGAAATTTGATATTTGACTATCTTTTGTAAAATAATAATTGAAAAAAACGCTAGATGTCAGTAACGTGTTCGTTTTTTCGTTCTAAAACAATTTCTAAAATAAGTACTCCCTAAAAACTAACCCATACATGCGTAATTACAACTGTAAATAACCCACACACACAAGCATTGATCATATATACAACACTAATACATGAAAAAAAAATTGGCATATTTAGTTCGTGCCTCTGCCGTTAGCGGCGCGCCGATCGGAACGAAATACGACTTAACCGAAATACATTTGGCGCATTTTTCAAATTTTACAAATAGTATATCGTATATTTTATATTATTTTTTGTTATTGTTTTAATAAAATTCTAGTAGGGTAGGCACTGCTTATGAGCTTATATGGAACGCCACTGCCTGGGAGTATAATATGTACTATATATATTTTATGTTTTATTATTTAAAAGAAAAAAAAGCATTTGATTAATTTTATTACAATTTATTTTCTACCCAACTTATTAACAACAGAATTATATTTCATACGAACTATACGACTGGACTCGGAATAAAACTCTATACGGAAGGATTATAAAGTAGAGTGCATTATGGTCCCATTAAGCTTATCAGATACCTGTTACCCAACTTATGTATACGTGTCTCGGAGCTTTTACCTTATTTTTCGTTTACTTGTACATATTTAATAATGTTTTCTAATGTTGAAGTCCATAAACATACTAAAACATTGTTTTCTATTTATTTCGTAAGCGTACGGGTTGATTAACAAGTGCTGGCGCGTTTTCAAAACGCACACAAACGCATTAGCCAACGACGGAAATTGAAATAAATTAGAAATACTTCAAAACAGAGCCATGAGAATAGTGCTTAAGAAAAGTAGATATAATAAAATAGAAATAATGCGAGAAGATCATAATTATAACAATAAAAAAGAACTGATATAATACATCAAATTATTATATCTGATATATTATATTATAATATACTTGTTTTTATATTAAAAATTCTTGAACGATCAAATGCCCAAATCATCATCCCCCTTTCCGTACCTAATGGTATATAGGGCACTGCATTGGTACACCAATCGCTGCGTATCTTGATTATTTTTGTTACATAAAGGTAAGATGATCAGTCTTACGCTACAGGTACCAGTCCAGGAACTATGAAATATTCTGGTGTAAAACACCCTTTTCAATAAGTATTTCACATCAACCATGTCAGGAATCGAACCCGAGACCTATCGCATGGTAGGCAAACGCGCTTACCATTACACCACGAGGCTGATAAATACTTCATAATTTTATTACTAAAAATGAGGATAGAATAAGGTTGCCCTTAAATATAAAACAGAATCTCAAAATTTTATTATGTATAAAGGTTTGAAAATGTATGAAGAGATGCCTGAATGTATGAAGAATAAAAAAAGTTTGAATGAATTTCGGTGGGCACTTTCTTGTTTCAACTGTTCTTTTAACATATTTACATGAACTAAATCATTCAGACTGCGACTGTCCTCATTTCTCGCACCTACTAATTGACTTGTATTATTCGGAATTGGATTATTTTCTTTTTTTTAACCATTTTACATTTTGTTAGAAACTTTTGATCTTTATGTACGAGGGAAGTGTTTAATTCTGTAAGCCATGTTTGATCAAATGATGTATTGTTTTCGTTTTTCCTAAGACCAATAGCTATGCTACCAATGGATTTCATCGAGATTCCTGGGTTGTAACGTAAATCCAACACGTGAAGCGTCGCATTATACTCTAATAACTGAAGACAATTCTTCATAACAGTTTCTGTCAATCCGCACTGTTGTAAATCGATAGCTTTTACCCACAAATCGTCTAGTAACACTTTGATAATAGGAACACACCACTGTCACCAAATTCTGAATTATTAGAGAGGGTTATTCTGCAAAGACCAGTCATGGAATCTAAATCAGGATATTGATACCGCATAATTTGTTTCCATTTTTTACTGTATCTGTATATTTTAAGGAAAAGAAATGTTATGTGTACCGTAAAATGATGTAAATAGATATCTAAGTAAAATAAGTTTAATATTGTAATATAAGCTAACTTAAGAACTAAATATAAAAATATACACACGTATATATTTACAGGACGTTGATAAATTTTGACCAAATATACTATCTTTTTTAAATATCTCTGTTGGATAAGAGGGTTGTGTTTATGAAAATAAAACAATGGGTTAAGAAAATGTAGTAAATACATTAATTTATTTTTAGATGAAAATATTTTTACGGAAATATTTTACGTACATTATTTTTTAATAAAAATTAATACAATATTAGTAAAATGCATAAAACAAGTTCCACTTTTATAGCAGATTGTATTTAATATATAAATAATGAAATCGATCGTTTATCAATTAAAGTGTGTATATATCATATTTTCTCTAATATAAAGTGTACTTTGTATTAATTATTATTATGCCACTATTCAGCTCAAAAAATCGGATTGTGCGCGGAAACTTCAAATAGCATGTGTTTACCTCCCCAAGGGTCCGACCTTCTCTTCTCATGCTTGCAGCTTTTTTGATCTCCTTATGCGGGTAACAGACGAAAACGCTGACGATAATTTCGTGGTTATTGGTGATTTTAATCTTAGTGACATAAAATGGAACAGATCCCTAGATGAAACGTATCTTACGGCAACGTCTTACACACATTCAGTTAGTGCACGGCTCATAGATCTCATATCATATACAAATGCGAAACAATATAATCATGTACACAACTCGAATTTAAGATGTCTGGACCTTGCTTTGGCAAATATGGAATTAAAAGTAACACGTTCTTTTACCCCAATAGTGGCTGAAGATAATCACCATCCAGCACTGGAAATTGATATAATTAAATTAAATACTTTGCCACTAGAAGAGTTGCCGAACAAACGGTATATTTTCCATAAAGCAAATTATACTGCTATCAATGAATATCTTATAAGCATTGACTGGCAAGACGACTTCAAGGAAATTAATATTGATCAAGCTGTCGACTCTTTCTACAATTATCTTTATAAAAGCATTGAACGTCATGTACCATACAAAATGCCAAGAACCACTAAATTCCCATTATGGTACTCTAAGGCTCTAATTAAGGTTATAAAAGAGAAAACTAAATACCAAAAAAAATGGAAAAACTATAACAACATTGCTGACAAACATACTTTCAACCTGTTACGATCTCGTCAAAAGCGTTTGAACAAAGAAGATTTTTATAACTATATACGCAACACAGAAAAAAATATAATTAATGCTCCAAAATGCTTCTGGACGTATGTTAAAAGCAAAAGAAAAAATAATTCTATCCCAAAATCAATGCATTATGGCGGTGATATAATTGAAGAGGGTATTAATATATGTGAAAAGTTCTCCGAATACTTTCATTCTACATTTAACCATTATAATCAAATACATGTTCCAGACAATACTAGACTAGTAAGTGACTTACAGTGTATAAATGATGTTGATATTTGCGAAAATATAGTGAATAAATACCTTAGTAAACTTGACGTCAGTAAAGGTGCTGGAAGTGATAAAATACCTACCATCTTTGCCAAAAATTGCGCCAAATCTTTAGCTTTGCCACTAACGATATTGTTTAATTGGTCCATTCGTGATGGAATATTCCCCAAACGATGGAAAGAAGCTTTAATAATTCCCATATACAAATCAGGGTGTAGAAATGAAATAAATAACTACAGGCCTATATCAATTCTTTCAGTATTCAGTAAAATGTTTGAATCCATCGTTCACGATCAGGTTTATCCAGCGATTAAACAATACTTAAACGTCAATCAACATGGTTTCGTTCGTGGAAGATCTGTTCTAACTAATTTAGTGCACTTTACTGACTATGTTCATTATAATATGGACAAAAGAACACAGGTTGACGTTCTATACACGGATTTTTCGAAAGCATTCGACAAAGTTTGTCACTCAGTTCTTAAGGAAAAATTAAAACTAATTGGAATTCACGGTGATCTATATAGATGGATTTGCTCTTATATAAATAAAAGACTTCAAGCCGTGGTTGTGAATGGGTTTGTATCTTTATATAAATGCGTCCCTTCTGGAGTTCCCCAGGGATCGATTTTAGGTCCACTTCTTTTTAATGTTTACATAAATGATATTTTTTACTGCTTTGAGTTTGCCTTTTTTTCCCTGTACGCCGATGATATGAAAATTTTTACAAAAATTGAATCCTTAAAAGATATTAACAATCTTCAAAAAGACCTAGATAGGGTCGTTAAATACTGCGATCATAACAAACTTTATTTAAATGTCTCCAAGTGCTACAAAGTGTCTTTTACTAGAAATAAAATTTTAAAACCATCCTTTTACAATATTAATGGATGCACAATTACCGAAGTTGATTGTATTCGTGATCTTGGTGTATATTTGGATAAAAAATTGTCTTATGAGAAACATATAGAGAAGATGGTCAGCAAAGCTTACAAAACATTAGGCTTTATAATAAGAGTATGTAAACCATTTAACTATCCACAAACACTAAAAATATTATATTTTGCACATGTCCGCAGTATTCTTGAATATTGCTCTACAGTCTGGTCTCCTCAATACTCCAAATACATTTTACGAATTGAAAGGATACAAAATTTTTTTATGAAGCATCTAAACTATCGACAAAATGAACATTTTAATAACTATGAAAAAGCTGTACTATATCACAATATTGAAACCTTACAATCCAGAAGAACTATATCTGATACCGTCTTCCTTTACAAAATAGTAAATAACAAATTAGATTGTCCCCAACTTCTTGAGAAAATTAAAATTCGTATCCCTCAGCGCACAACTCGGCTGCAGCAATTGTTTCATGTTGGAAGATCAAGCACAAATAACAACAAGAATGCACCTTTTCCCAGAATCTTAAATAGTTATAACAAACATTTTTTTGAAATTGATATATATTTTCTAACTTTAATTAACTATAAGAAAAATGCCAAGGCTATAATTGCAGATAATAATCATTTAACTTAATCAGTACTATCTATTTAACATTTGTAATTTGTTATAAACTTGTACATTTGTATTTATGTCTAAGAGGAAAAACTGATCTGAAGCTACTCCGTGGGGATCCGTAAAATGATTTTTTTAAAAAAATTATTTAAAAATTATAATAATAAATTAAATTTTGTACTTTTAGTTATTATTAATTTTTTTATTTTTTGCAAGTGATATGATACGGAGTGGCTTAATACAGGTACGCTTTTTTTTTATTTTTTTACATTCTATTTAGTTTTTATATAGAAAACTATAATTGGCCTAAAATTTTGGTTTATTTGTATATACTGTACTTTTTGTTGTAATGGCTGTTGTTTTCTTTAAATAAATAAATAAGTTAAAAATAAATAAATAAAAAATAAAAAATAATGAACACAAAATATTCGAAGAAATATGTACTTGTTTAGAAATAAAAAATTACATGACATTTTCATAACTATTTGTTTTTTTTTCATATACACAACGCTCTAATCCAAAAGCAATTTTAAAAATACATTGCACATTTGACTAAAATTTAATGAAATTCTTTTTTTAATCCACATTTTTTACATTAAAAATGCGTTTGTGTAGGTTTTGCAAAAAACGCAGCACTAGATAATTGACCTATACATACTCTTACATGATAAGATAAAACAAGAAAGTTTATTTAGAAACCAGTGTCTTTTATCCAAAGTTCAATACCCATACATAAAATATTCATTATTGTATATTAACAATTAAGAATCACAGCGATACTAAACAAGCGCAATGTGTAAATGTATTGTTTGCGCCAGCTCTTCCTAACAGACCAGTGCATACATATAAAATTTATTATTTATTTAAATCAGTGGACAGATTATTAAATAAACCCTTATGGATTGGAATATAAACAGTTTATGAAATATAGATGTACAAAGTATGTTCAAAGGAATATTAAAATACGTATAAAAACCAAAATATACAGAGAGATATTAATTTTTACTCGGAGAGACAAAACATTGTCTTGTCGGTAAGTTTTATCTTTCCAAAAGTGAGCTAATTATTTTATTTTAGTATAATACTGTCATTGCTGTAGAAATACACCAACTGAGCTATCTTTGGACACTTCAATGTAAAGCCTAGGCATTATTGGCATAAGTGAAAAGTAGCCAGTGTTAGTTGTGTAGTTTTCCACCACCATAACACATAAAAACTTTAATCTCAATAAATATATACAATTATAGGTCCGTCTCTAAATATTATCACACTAAAAAATCTTATTTAACCACACCTAGTAATATTACGGCTTAATTCGATTTTTCGAACGCCTAAGGGCCAGTTTCGAGCACTACAAAATATTAACATTAAAAAGTTTCAACGTTAAATAGTTAACATTGTTTCAAGTTTCGAAATTTTCGTAGACATGGATTAGATTTTACCTCCTAGGGAGTTACTCACGCAGTCCCACACCCCGTTTTATACTTTTCCAAAAAATACAATTAAAACCGACGTGCGTCTAGCTCAATGTTTGTCTCCAAACTTACTGACAAATAAATGAATGATATTGTTAGAATTATTTTAAAACGACAAGGCGAGCATGGAGACAGGCGGTTCCAGCGTTTCAAAATATTCCGAAAGTTTGATTGAATTACACTGAAAATTTAATTACTTTGAAGTGGTTTGAATTAATTTAGAGTATTTTTTAATTTATTTTCTTTGAGATTATCAAAGGGTATTTTAATTAAATGTTTGTAATAAGCGCACGGAGAAGAAAGACAGAAAATAACAAGAAAGGCAGTTTTAGGAATTTTCACGTAAGTTCTTGAATTTATTTCTTATGGGATTTTAAAATTTCAATACAAGTTTCATTCACGGCATTCAAAACCTTAGAAATTCACCTTGCTATCCGTATAAAATACCAGCTCAATCACCAGAAATGTTCTTTAAAGCCGTGTATTTTGCTTTTTTCCAGTCAGTAGCTACTTATGGTATAGTGGGCTGGGGAGGTTGCACAACATCTATCATGAACCCCTTAATAAATGTACAAAAAATCATTTTTAGTGATGTCCCTCAACTTTTCCATTTGAGACATTGTTTTCATTTATAAAGGTACTGGATATTAAACAGTTTTTTTAAATAGAATCATTGACACATTTCTCCGTCATGTAGTCATAAGAGGAGATCCCAGCAGAATGCTCGTACGAGGTTTCTTTTTTGTTTATTTTTTTATTTAAAAGGAATAACCCGCTTAGCTTCTATTTTGAGGCTTGTCAGCAGGTGGGATAGAAGGGATAAGGAAAGAGGTAATGAAAAATACACCACAACACCCAGATCAATTGAGAAAAAAATCTTTCTTGGATTTTTTTTCTCGCGACGCCAGTTTCACAGATAGCCGTCAGCGCCACGGCGCACAGTGTTTTGACCCATACAAGCTACAAGATAAAAAGTCACTTTTGAATTCTTAAACGATGACGTCATGGGGGCATTACCAGATAGTTAGTGTGACGATTGTAAGCCTAATTGGGGTGAATAATGCTTAGGGTGATTCATACCAGAATATGAAAGTCGGATAATTGGTTTTTGAAAGCCTAATTACATTTATTTACATTTTGGCGTCCGACGTGTAACGGTTGTTTATCAAGTTTAAAGTTTTTTATTTCGATTTAAAAAAAAATGGAAGCTATTTTGGAAGGTATGTTGTATGGTTTTTTTTTAAATATTTTAATGTATTTCATTTAGGTATTTAAAAAAACAATAATTTAACTTATGTATTTTTCAGTAGTTAAAAAAATATCAATTTCTAACTTCTCGAGAATTTATCTCGGAGAGTATATCAAAGTAGCAAAATATTATTTTTATTTTTCAATAGACCAATTTATTGTTAATTCATTACAGTTTCGATATTTTACCGCACGAAGTTGCATCTATCTTATTTTGTTATTTTACAGGTACCAGATACGAGATTTCCAGGCAAGAATTGTACGTAATGTGGAAGAGTTTGACGAAGAAAGAAAGGCTTCAAGGAGTGTTAAATAATATTGTTAGTAAATTTGATGTCGGTGAACTCGGTGCAAGTGGTGAAAAACTGTTAAAAAATCAAATTAAGCTTATTTGTTTAAATATAAGCAGAAAATGGACCGAATCTGGCTGTAAACTATATAGATTTGTTAAAAAAAAAAATTGAGTGGCTCTGGATATGTGAAAACTTTCGACAAAGTCCTTCAGTAGACATGAATGAACCATCTACGTCTACTGAAAGGCCCGCAAAGGATTTTGGGGCATGCAGTGATCAGGGCAAAAGGACAAAAGTGCGTGATTTAGTGAGTACGAAGACATCTGAAGAACTTTCGTTTGCCACGCAGGTATCTATTCGAGCATCAGGAAAACTCACAGTTGCCGATCTCCTTAAGAAAATTTTGAAAGCTACTCCCAATGAAGTAGTAAAAATACGTAGGGAACGTCAACAAGTAAACAAACAGCGGGCATTGACAATTGAGGAAGCGCTAAGTTTATACGTTGACTGTAAATTATCTTCGCATTCCTACAAAGTTATGCGTAAAAATGCCATAAAAACCGGACACAACATATATCCGGCATTTTATAGTTTAAGAAATGCAAAAAAAGCATGTTGCCTGAGCGAGGAATTTGTCAAAATAACGGAAACTAGTGCAGAAATCCAGCTACAAGTGATTTTAAATCATACGGTGGAACGATTGCTAAATGTAGAATCAGAAGTCTTAAAAGAAAGAGTTCCTTCAGGTTCTGTACTGACTCTTATATGCAAGTGGGGTGGAGATGGAAGCTCGGGACATAGTAATTATAAACAGAAATTTCACACAGAGCATGCAATAGATGAATTTTTATTTATTATGTCATTCGTTCCAATACAACTAAGGCTTAATGATGACCCTAATATAGTAATTTGGCAAAATTTAAGCCCTTCCTCAACCTCTTGTTGTCGTCCTATTAAATTTATTTTCGCCAAAGAAACTGATATTCTTACTAAGTCTGAAATCGAAAAACTTCAAGATGCAATTAAAAAACTTGAAAATTTTAATGTTAATATTGGAGGTGTAGTATTGTCCATAAAATTTAAAATGCTTTTAACAATGGTAGATGGTAAAATTTGCAACGTTTTGGCTGAAAATAAGTCAACCATGTCCTGTTATATTTGTGGCGCCAAACCCAGTGAAATGAACTCTATTAGTATTAATAGAGTTTTTCGACAAGAATTTTATTCCTTTGGCTTATCTACATTACATGCTCTTTTTATATTTCTCAAAACACATCTATTTGAAAATCACTTATAACATTTTTTTTATTTAAAAACCTTTAAGTTTTATCATCATCATACCATATCCGCTCCCTATGTGGAGCATATGGATTCCATAATCTGCCTCCGGCCAAGCGATCGACCTCCCGTACATCCTCCCAAGTTAAGTCCACGTACCGCAACTCTGACGCAAACTGCCCACAAATTGTCAACAGTGGACGACCAGGACGCCAAGAACCTGATGCCTTGTAACATAGGCAAGCATGGTTAAGGCTCTCGGAAGGCATACGTAGTACATGGCCTTGCCAGCCAAAACGCCTTGGATGACAGTAGATACCAAGGGTTGCTGTGTCCGTTGCCTCACTTCTGTGTTCCTTACAATGCCAAACTTTTAAGTTTATTTAAACCCTTTCAGTTATCATGTTTAACATATTAAAATCAGCTGTAAAATGGTTATTCTGACAAAACAAGTGAAGGCAGATTAGTTCTCTCGGGTGAAATCTTTATTTTATGCCTAAGTATCTAATATAATTTTCAATGATTTATTTTATAGGTTGACCGATTTATCAGTCAATAGAATTAAAGTAATAATTTCAATTATTTATGATCCTTAAATACATTATTGGATGCAGATATCAATTTCCAGAAAATTTATTTCGTTTATTAAATAACAAAATGTGACATATTTTTTATAAAATGAATTATTATTACATATTTAATAAAAAAAACCTCTTTTTAGGATTAAATGAATCGCATACGTGAGTTAAAAGTACATTCAGAATTTTTAGTTTCTAGCTTGTATGAAACGAAACACTGTGCGGCGCCTGACTTGTAATATGAATTATTCAATACCAAAAACACGTACGACTTTCACTAAGAGAAATTTCGTTTTTATGGCCCCAAGAGTATTCAATGTCCTGGATGAACATATTAAGTTCTCTAAAACGAAAGCCATTTTCAGGAAAAGTGTACAAGTTTGGATTTTGTCTAAGGGAAGAGACTATTGCAGGAGACTGCGACGAGACATTGCAAAGATTTGTAAATATATGGTACTATTAAGCGTGTTGTCCAGTTGTTTATTAAAATGTATGTTTATGTTGAAATTTTTATTTTGTAGTATTCTTTAATAATATGCATGCTTCTACTTTCCATTATGTTGTATCAAAACTCAAAAAAGTTGTTATTTTTTTTGTAATATGTATTTTTTTTATGAATAAATCAAAAAATAAATAAACAAAATATAATAATACCGCGATAGAATGCTATGTTTCTAATATCTGGCCGTTGAGATATTAACATATTACAATAGAGATGAAGAACATTTTATCCAAGGGTATATAGAAGTCTGCATTTACAGGGCTTTTGACCTGGCATTGGCTGTTTAAGTGGCCATTTTACGTACTGTGGAACATTTACCATTCTGCCTATATTTGAACATACATATTCCTTCAATTCTTTTATCTGTTGATATTTGTGAAGTTAAAGAGCTGAAACCTTTATTGAGATTCATTGGACTGAACGAGGCAACGCAAGAAATTTATCCATTTTAATACGTCTGCTTGAACCACGTGAATTTATTAAAACAATGTTTTGAGTTTTTCCAAATTTTTGTTGTCAACTACTGAGTTCAACTCCCTAGGGAGCTGTTACATAAAACAATATTAGGTTAAAAAAGAGACGTATGCTGAAGATCTGGCTTTTGGAACGTAATTTTATGTATTGTTTTTTTTTGTGTTTTATTAAATTTTTTATTTAGACTATTTTTAGTTTTTAATTTCTTATTATCTCTTTCGATGAATATTTAAATATATTTTTCTTGATTATAATATTATTGATATGTTATAGACTTAGAGATAATTATATTTATGTATATATTTGTAAATATAATATCTTAGGGATAAGCACCTACTGACGAACTGAAGTCCTGCAGTTCAGTAGGACTTGAAATATAATTATTTTTTGCACATAAAAAAAATACAACACCCGTCGTTACAACCAACCAACAACAGGTCACGAGCCCTGTAAATGCCGAGATTTCCATATTTACTTGTACAGGTTCGTATAAATAATCTACCTGTTTGTAGCGCGTTGAATTTAGTT
The DNA here is from genome assembly GCF_059751315.1 of Micrasema longulum. Classification (NCBI taxonomy): domain Eukaryota; kingdom Metazoa; phylum Arthropoda; class Insecta; order Trichoptera; family Brachycentridae; genus Micrasema; species Micrasema longulum. The sequence goes on from NW_028278331.1 coordinate 816,685, forward strand.
TGTGGTTTACGTAAAACCAGAAATTTAACTTCAATTAATACGTAAATAAAAGATTTTAAGTTACTTACAATTTTATTTACGTCCTTACATAGGGCCATTAGGCACTTAAATAGACAACAACACCTTATCGTCTTTCACTTTTTGGTCTCTACACCCTTTTTTTTTTCAAAAAAGTCTCACCCCTTAGTTGCAACAAATTTCAATAATACTACTTTTTACAATATTTATTTGTAGTTCGTAGTCAAAATACTGGATTTCACTCTCTAGAAAGTAATTAAGATCATTAAATTCCTTAAAATGGGGAAACGTTTCAGAGTAGGAATATGGAAGTCTAGGCATTTACAGGGCGTATGACCTGTCATTGGCTGGTTCAAGTCCTCACTTAACAATGACTTCCATGTTTTCTTCTCGGAAATGTTCCTCATCTTTGTTGTTATATAATAGTACTAGAGATGTCATAAAAAGCGTTGTTTCACACAACATACATTTATTTATTTTTATTTGAGAAAAAAACAACAGTTTTTACGTATATTATAGACTGAAAATAAGAATATAATATTTAAACGAAAATTGTGAAAACAGTAAATATAAATTTTCAACAGTGGTGTAAGCCATTGATTAAGTACATTATCGGTGTCAAAATGAAAGTAATTTAGCTATTAAGAAATGTTAGGCACTTAGAAGTTGCGATGAAAATAAAAATACATATATTTATATACAGTTATAAAAAAAAAGTAAATAGAAACAAGATAAATTTAAATTAAAAGAATAAGAAAAGAAAAATGTCATATAAAAATAATGTAAAAGGTACAAAATATTATAATGAACACACAAGTACATATATAATTACTGACATCGTATAACTAAACGGGTGACTGACTGACTGACTGCGTTGAACTGACTTGTCCGGCTGACTGTTTTGGCTGACTGGGCGTTACCACGCCTGTGTTCCCTTTATATACCATATTCCTTTGTTCTTCATGTCTCTATGGTGTGACTGTACTTCAGGACATTGCTCTTATGCGGGTGGACTGTCTATGAGGAATCTTCTATATTTCATAAAGGAGAGATGAAAAATGTCTGCGTGACCGGGAGGACAGTATTCTTATAATGACATGCTCTAAAGAAAAAGTCGTTTTTCCTCAAGTTCGTCCTAGGGACTGGCAAATTAAATTAAATGTAGTATGGAGTCTTGTTCTGTTGGGTACAAGATATTCTAAAGATATTAAATATGCAATAATAAATTATAAGTACTGACGACCGAAACAAGATTGTAAGCCGAAACTGAATTTCAGCTTATGTTCTTGTTTCGGCCAAAACCGAAACCGAATCTAATTTTATTAAGAAGTTAAAAGTCACTTCAAAACGCCAAAAATTCAGCGTTTTCATTATTTAACCTTACGAGTTCATTAAAATAATTGTTATTTAAAAAACACAATGGAATAAAAGGCGTAAATTTAATCAGTACATTTGTTTATTTTAAGCGCTTTTTGATTCGCTGGTAAATAACGCTATTACACCTTTAACTCATTAACGCTAAAATATTAACACGAAATATCTTAGAACTATTTTAATATTACTCAACAAATTTCAAAAAGTCTAGTTTTTATTTTTTATGCTGGACAATGGCAACACAATAAGTAATAATATGAATGAACAATAATCCTATATCTCTAATATTCCACCCGAGTACAGCCGAACGTTTCGGCCATTTTTTGTCGAAACCAAAACCGCGACCGAAGCTGGCCGAAATCGAAACATCGGTCAGTCACTAATTATCGGATATTTACGTCTCATCGGAGAGATTAAATTGAAGATAAATTTACAGTCAACTTGTAGTTTTCGAGTTCGGGACAGAGAAAAGTAGGGTAAATGTCCCGGAGCCGGACCTCCATCTCCGACTCCGGACACTTTCGGGTACTTTCGGACACTTTTTGTTCCGCGACAGGACAGGGCCAGATACTCGTACAGAGACACAGATATAGGATACAGCCGCGTGGCAGATTTACCGCTCCTTTGTCTCGGACCGAATCGCCAGTTTTTGTCCACTTCCCCGATTCATAAATAATTTCGCACGCGCGAAAGCACTTAACAATGGCGGACGGCCTCTCCGCGTTTTTGTTTCGCTCTTTAAAACGTCCCGACACAAGTGGCCTTGCGAAGTAATTCAAAAAAGTTTTATTAAGTGTTTAAATGTGTTCCCACAAATTACTGCGTTATAATTTAGGATGTAAAGGTGTGGATTCTGTTTTTATACTAATCCTCATGGCACAGATGTTGCAGACTAAAAAGGACTTTTGTAGGTTATGTTTATACAACATAATAAATAATGGCTCTTTTGATGGTTCTACTCGTAAAATAACAAATATTTATTACAAAATAAAGGTGTATATTTTTGGTCTAAGGAAATATGACCACATTTCTGATTATCGTAGGCAACTGAAATGGCTCAAAATTAGACAGCGGAGAGACTATCACTCCCTCTCACTTCTGTTCAATGTACTTCATAGTTCTAACGCTCCTATATACCTGCGTGAAAATTTTCAATGCTTATCAGTTCATGGTTTATCTCTTCGTTCTAATTCTCAAGGCACTCTCTTAATACCCATCCACAATTTCTCTTTCTTCTCTAACTCATATAGTGTCCATGCGGCTCGACTGTGGAATCATCTCCCATCCACCATCAAAGATGTTATTACATTATCTCTGTTTAAATCACGTCTGAAGAAACATCTCCTTTCTCTTCCTTAATCTCTCCTCCTTTCCTCTTTCCTCTTTTTTCCTTTTTCCCATTGAGTAAAAGTTTTGGTTTAAGGTTATTTTTAAACAAATACGCTTATTTCTATTTTTATATATCTTTAGCTTTTTTTTTTTTCTATTGAATATGTTCTGTAATTCGAATTATAAAAATAAAACTTTTATTTTATTGGTTGTTTGGAAGAAATTACCGTTTGGCAATAAGCCCGCCAATATACAAATAACATTATGTACAAAAAGTTAAATAAATAAATAAATATATTTTAATGTAAAATATATATTTAGATGGATATCACAATGGTGACGATTTTAAAAATGGGTGAGATGAATAAATTCAACTTTCTAAAGCAACTTCGTGCTGTTTTCAAATTTTTCTTGGTGGTCACGTGCCTAAGATTCAAAGCTAGTGGACCAAGCCTCGGACCGTACTCTACCCCAACTTAATTCCTTCTTTCCTTACATTGAGTTATTTACCACTCGGCGAAAATGGCACCAAATTTTGGTAAATCATAGATAAAACAACCATTTCAACAGAGACACACATCTTTTTATTTATTTCTACCGATATTTTGAAACCATTGCAATAATTATATAGATAATGTTTTTTGTTTTTTATGAGAATTAAAAAAAAATAAAAAACCGAAATAAAGAAGCTTGCGTAACTAAGAAACCGGTAGAAAAAAGACAAAAAATGATTTAAAGCAATGTTTTTTATTATAATGATTGAAGACAGTATTAAATTATTATCTTGCGTAAAATCATAAATCCAGAGTTTTAACAAAATTAAAAAAATTATAGAAAGAAAAATATTATTGTATTTCCAATATTTCGCAAAGTATCTGCTAATAAAAATTATATGCTTATTGAAATTTTCCTTATTAGGTAACTCAAAAATTGGTAAACTTCATCATTTAGGAAAAAATAAACAAATTTAAGTATTTTATACATATTATGGAAACAAATTTGAGGTAATATCGGAAATATTATGACCTTAATCACTTATTCCTTGAAAACGAAATTAAGTACTTTCGCTCCATTAAGTAACATTAAATCAGGAAATGGCAATATTTTGTAAACAAAGATCTGTAACCATTATTTAGTTACCGCGTGTAAGGTATAATTATTAATGTTTTCAAAACTCAAATCCAAAATCAATGTAATTTTGAAAAAATTGTAAAACTAAAAGTTTTTTCATAAACATTACAGTTTTGTTAAATGATCAATAATTTGTGTTTTTACTATGGTTTTTGTTTTTTGCGTACTTTTAACTGTCAAAATACTCAAACCGGGAATCAAGAAACAGTATTCTAAATACATAGAAGTACTGAAAAAAACATCAGTTAAAACAAATCGGAATATTAGAGGAAAAATATGGGAGTCCACTTTAAGCTGATTTAAAGTTTAAAATAAAGAAATTATCGCGATAAGCTTTTTTACACGTGAATAAAACACCTTAGTCCACATTCGTCATAAAAAATGTTTTTACAATTTGAAATAAAAATCTAAAGTCCACTTTGTTTTATTGCAAAAAACATCAGTAGTCCCCAGACACGCTATTTTCATACTCGTATGTACTAATATCAAAATAATAATAATTTTACATGGAAAGTTCTTTATAGATTAAAATTATATCATTTTGTTCAAAAGTTATAATGTTTTGGAAAACGCACAATCACAAAATCTTTTTTTCTGAACATTTCGTTCTATGTGACTCCCGAGGTAATTATTTACTAACGAGTAAAAAAAATGATGACAGTTTTTTAATAACAATTCATATTACTGTACAATGCTAAAAATATACTCAAATTATTAATGGAACGCCTTACACGCGAACAACGCTTGCTTGGAAATTTATTTTAAAAATTAGTATTCAGTTCGCCAAGCGCATAGAGCTCTCGATATGAATTTGCTGCGTAACAAGTTTGGCGACAACATTATTTCCAGAAATGGTCCTGTTTATTGGTCTCCACAATCCTATGATTCGACCCCGTCGGATTATTTCTATATATATATTCTGTAAAGCTACGTTAAGTCCACGGACTATGGTAACAAACCAACAACCCTGAAAGCATTGGAAGTCAATTTAATACGCATAATTTTGGAAATAAGGCCGGATTTTTTGGAAAAGTGGCAAAACATTGGAGAGGCAAAATGCGCTACATAACAAGTTGCGGAGGATGTTAATTTGTCGTATACAGGTAAAGTAATTGTAATTTTTTTTCTTTTTTTTCCTTCGAATACAAAAATATAAAAAACAAGAATATAAAAAAAGACTTATTCCGAAAAATATTTGCTTCTTTTATTGAAATTTTATTTTAAAAAACACCTGAAAGATTATTAAGTCTATTTGATATGTCTATTTTTTGCAAAAGATTCTTTTTAACGTTCCCACCCGTAGACTAAGAAATAATGAAATGCTTTTCCTCGGTCACTACAGGACCAATTATGGTGCACAGTCGCCTTTGCCCAGAATGATCAGGCGGGTGAACGATCATCAAGATCTTGATTATTATGGTGTAAGGATGTCTTTCTTTACAAATCAGCTAAAGAATCTGTATAGTTAGCCTATGCTTTTTACTTAATCTAAAAAATCTATCATCTGTCTTTGCTGCTTATTTCTGTTCCTTATATTTTTTTATTCCTTTGTAAAAATTTCTTTTAATTGTAATGTTTATAATGGACTTTGTCCGTAAATAAATAAATAAATAAATAAATAAATGTTAAGTGTTGGAGTAAACAAACTAGATATTACTTTAATTACAATGAATGAATATGTGAAATCTCAGCAGCTCGGGACGAGCGGAGATTTAGTTGAAAACAGTATTAGTCGATGTCTCCGCTTTAGGAATAAATAAATGAGTTGATGTTGATACAAGTATCGGTGTGTGGGTGTGGGGGTGCCGGGGTGTGCTCGTGTGCCCCGCGAGCGGAAGGCGGAGAAGCGAAGTATCGCCCGAGCGGTAGAAATAACACGGGGTACCCGTTTTAGGAGCTTTGTATGAGGGCGAAGTATAAGCACCTAACATAACGTATTCCTACCGGATTTAAAATGGAATTACTTAAAGAAAACTCCTCGGTAAGCAATCGGGAAAAATCGATCCTGGAAAAATTACTTTCGAATAAATCTTGTAAACAGAGATTCGGCGTTTATCCAAATCCTGTTTCCGCCGAAGGAAATTCAGGTACTCGGTACAAAATATGTTTCGGCGGTGGAGCGAGCTATTACAAAACTCATTTCAATTTAAATAATTTTCTCGAAGGGCGGCTCCGGGAGGGGTGAACCGGGAACCGGGTACCGGGGACCCACGAAGGGGTGAGACGAAGGTAGAAGTTCCTTCGATTGCCTCCGTTACTAGTCGGAAATTGCTCGCGATTTCTTTTTCCAAGTCTCATCTCCGTTAATATGGCGAGTTTTGAGTATTGGAATTGTGCAGCGTCATCTTGTGTATACAGAGCGCGAGTTCTCAGAAAAGCAAACCCAAATTATAATATCTTCAGAGGAGGCCGACAGAGACGATATGAATATTTGCCTAAGAAGGTTTCTGCACATCCACGTATTTTTTCTCAAAGGGACCATAATATTAATCAATAATCAGGATGTTTTCAATTCATGCACCTCGTTACAAGTTTCCAGTATTTTATCAAAATAACTTTTAAGAGAAAATGTTACTTTAGGTAATTGTAAATATTTTAGAAACGACACGATTTTTTGAAATTGAACCCTCGCGTTACTTGAATCACTAGAGGTCCTATCTAGATATAATATGTTTAATTCTATTGGATTACGTTTTTAGGTTAACGCTCTTATGATGCAAAATTCTTAAAAAATTACGATGCCATTTTTTTCTATATGGCTCTAATTTGAAATGAACGCACGGTGAAGGTTCTAAAGGAAAAGTTACAATTTACCTTATGAGATACGAGCAACACGGACGCCCAGGCATTATTTTTTGTAGCTAAATAAATTCTTATACGGCTATACTATTTATGCAAATTGGAGATCGCGTTATGAAGATGTAGGCGTAGAAATACCAGAGAACAGTAAAACATTGTAAGCAACTAAAACAGCCTACTTGGCTGGAATTGGTTTTATAATGTAAAATATTTTTAAAAGTGTTTCTTATTGTAATGATAATCTTGTGGTTCATATTATTTGCCTGAGGCATCTTCAGAGCTGGTCTACTTAGGGGAAAGCGCTCGTTGGTCAAATCAAACAAACAAAAAAACTTAATAATAATAATAATAAAATTTTACTGGTATTTATCAAAATCATTAACTATGGTGTTTTATCAAGAAAAACATATATGTTATTATGTAGGTACGTAAGCGAAAAACATTAATGTTATGTACGTTAGCAAAAAAGTTAAATTATTAAAATCATTAAAAACGTTGAAAAAACTGATCGAAAAAAAAATGCGTATTTTGATTTACCTATAGTTACCTATAGAGCTAAAGTTAGTAAAATAAATTTAATCAAATAAAGTATTATATAGGGAGGTATAAACGAAAAAGTAGTTACCGATGTAATAATTGAAGATATTAATCTGATTCAGTGTTTTGAAATTCGTTTGAAATTTAAGACATAAAGACATGGGTATTTTTTTATTAAAAAAACATGGATTTTTACATAGAATCAAGAATAGTCCAGAAACCGCTTACGCGAATCAAACAGAAGGCAACTAAACTACTCTTAAACGAGTAGTTTTACGTTTCAATCCATTTGTTTCTTTGTAGACGTCGTTCAGTGTGCAAATCCCGATTTAAATTTAACTATGCCGTGTTGTGTCGTTTTAAAGTGTAAAAATGCTGTTGGGATCAACAAGAAACGGGACCGGATCACATTTTATGTGTAAATAGCAAATGCGTGTGTAAGTACCAAATGCATTATCCATTTTTTTTATTTTACACCTGTCAGATTGTCAAAGTAAACAAAATATATATTTTGTTGGTGCTGCCAGGGCAGTAAATTTTTTGCGCTACTTTTTATTCATAAAAACATTGATTTTAATTAATTGAGTGGAATTATAGCTTCATGCCGATGAAAGAAGGAAAACGGAGCGGATAAAAATAATACAAAGAGTACGGCAAGATGAGTTTTGGAAACCAATAGATCGAAGCATGATTTGCTCAATGTATTTTGAGGAGAAATGTTTATATGACACAAAAGGTCTAAATGTAAAACTCTAATGATTAGTTCTGTTTCTAAAAGGCAATATTGCACAAAGCTTACTCAACAAAGGGGAAATTTAAACTATCGGGTAGACTGTATTGATATGTTTTTATTGAAAAGGTATTATTTATAGGAATGAGAAAATTGGTAAAAAGTTTTACTGAACTTTTCGTTCGAAAAAAATCATTGGTCTTTCTCTCAAAAATAATTCAAATGGCTTTCTTTTGGACAGAAGGGGCGGGGCATAAACGTTAATTTTTTTTCTCTTTTATACAACGTTCATCGAAACCCGGCACCTCGGTATCTATCTGAGAATTAAGTTTAACTTTCCAATCCCATGATATAGTCCATACTAGCACTTTGCTAAAAACCTAACGAAAATTGGACCTCTCGGATTAAACAACGCCGTGGTGGACATTTGATCCACATTATCTTTAAGACATCAAATATTATTTAACATAACCTAAAAATATCCCTTTTATGAAAAATAAAATTTGTTTTATTTTTAAGTTCAAAGTTCATTTATTCAATTACTCTTATTAAATGACCCTTTACTTATCTACTCTGTTGTGCCAATCAATGTTTCCGCGTGTACAATAAGATTTTAGATTAATTAGTAAATTGCTATTTTTTTTAAATACATTATTTTACATTCGTGTTGGTTATATTTTTCGCGATCAGGCAACATTTATTTATTTGGCACTTTATATACATATACAATATATATACATATAAGGGCAGGCATATTGTCTTAAGGCAATTTCTTCCTACCTACCTAAAGAGTTCAGTTTGAGAAAATTATAAATACATGAACATATTGAATCTTACAATTTTATACGAAAATTAAAAACAAAGATTAACAAAATTAAAATATTTAAATAAAAATAAACACTATAATGTGAAGAAAGGAGAGGGGATGGAAAAGAAAGAAGAAGGATAAATTAACATTTTAAATATTTAGATAGTGACATTTCAATCAACATCACGCGGTGACTTCAAGCATGCGCGCGGCAAAAGTGGGAGGATTTTTGGACACAGTCCGATGTACTCAAATATAATTTCACGCTCCTTCTGAACTATTCTTAATTCTATGATTTGACAATTCAAATAGAAAAAAAATACAAATTTGATTTTTATCAAAATTATTTACATAAGTTGTGTAAAAAATATTTTGGAATTGCTTCGGATTCTGCTTTGTTAGAATAATTGCATTTAGTTCAATAATAGATATTGAAATACAATATATTTAATTATAGAACGAATGATATAGAACGGCGGTAATTAAGTATTGATTGTATTGATATAATTTATTGATATAACCCAGCTACATTGGATTTTTTTTTCCACATTCGCTCCTAAATAAAGCATGTGGACATCATTAGACGCCTCCAGGAGACTCTTTCGCCAGTCAGTACTCTCGTCCTCTAACACGTCGATCCCGAATTCTTTAGTTTAAAGCTAGGGTTTCCTAGGACAGCGGTGCCCGTATCTTAACGGCCGCAGTGAACGGTGATGCGGTGGATAGCCGTCGTAACGTCGACTAGAGAGTGGTTTTCTAGGGAAACGGTGTTAAATGGTGTTGATAACACCGTTTTCTTAGGAAACTACTCTCTAGTCACCGTTACGACGGTTATCCACCGCTTCACCGTTCACTACGGCCGTTAAAATACGGGCACCGCTGTCCTAGGAAACCCTAGCTTAACAGAATAAATACGAAAGATGGCCTTCCAGGACGGCGCGGAGCGGCGAGAGCCCAGAAGTGTGAAGAAGAGGCAATTTGGGGAAGGGCTCCCCTGAAACTTCCGCAGCACGTGTCCAAGGCCGGTCCACTGCCGCACCCTCAAAACGCTAATCAAAGGAGGCTGCTGCATCCGTTCTCGGACTTCAATGTTAGTTTTCAAATCTAAAATGGTAGCTACATGAAAATATGTTAAAAAAAAAAAAAACGCAATTATGTAATAAAAAATCTGGTAATTTTCCCTTGCTGTAAGACTTCTTTATTTCCCTAAAGTAAATTATTGCAACAATCCTGTAAACAAAACACAATGTCTCATTATTTTAAAATTTATTGTCGCGTTCAGCTGTTTACAGCGATGTTTACAGTTCGCACAAGCTCGCAGAGCGGGGCGTAAATTACTGGCCGTGAAATATTTCAAATTGGTAGACAGTTCGGTGTGTAGCCAATATCTGGTCGGCCCCACCTCCTACCACAACCCCACAGTCGAGCAAACTCATCTCTAGGGTTAAGGGAGGAGGACGCCACACTCGATATTGTGTTGCCGTATCTGAAACACTGACCTTCCACATAATAATATGTGGATATTATGAAATCTACAGCTTAGATAAATCAATTTTATATTCAGGTAGTAGCAGTATGTAAACAATACAGTTAATTAAGACTATTTGAAGAAAAAAAATAAGTTTTCCTGCTAGTACATTAGTATTTTGAAATTCAATACTCTATCTTTTTTTTCTTAGATGTTTTTGACAATTCAACAAAATAATTCTTTCTCTGAAAATAATTTTGGATTTTTTCTTAAATTTGATGTTTTGATTCGAGTGTTGCGTAAGGAGCCATAGTCTATTGAATGTTTTGAGCACTGAACTCTATTAAATAGACACATTACTCCTAAATTAGCTACAAACGAGATACAGGAAGTACTGCGTTGCTTTCAAAAATAAAAAATAAATAAATTGCGAAAAAAGATACACATGCCAGAATTCATGTAAGAAAGAGATATAATTCATATTTATTTCTTTGAAACTCGTCACCATATATACGTCACTAGTTGGCAGCTGTCAAAACTTTAAAATGTTCGTAAATAACTAGAGAATTATAAATAAGTAGAGAATGAGCTAATTATCCACTGATTGCATAAATTGGAATGTTTTTACGAATAAAACGATATATCTGTTTTGTTTTTCACAATCGTTTTGCAATTAAATATTTTTTTAATCACACACAACGGCATATTTTTGCGTAGCACCATATTGAATCAGAGTCTATTAGAGATTGAAGGCACGGACGAAATTACCCATTTATTGCAACGCCATTTTCTTCGCACTTATAACGCGTCTATTCAATTAAACGTCATTGGTTTTGAGATGGGTTATAGTCTCGTGAGTAGTGTCACCGAATCCAGATAAGTAAGTCCGTGGTTTGAACACCGCTTCACCACAATTTGTTTCCCCTTTTCTTAAACGGTTATTTACGCGTGAAAAAAGTCTCCAAAATATTAATATTTGGCTAAATCAAATACATAAAACGTAAATATTTATTATTATATATAAAAAATGTCGCCCGTAATGTATTTGAAATTTACCCAAATTTTGATTTGTTCGAAGCTCGAATCGCGCTTTACAGCAACTTGATACCCATTTTTTAAATAATTATTTATTGCTCTTAGAAAATGTCTTCAAAATGTATTATTTTGGTAAATAATAAAAATGCAATTATGTGCAACACACGCATCATTTTTAATCCTCGTGGTGGCATTTTTATATGCCTGAATGAATTAAAATCTAAGTGGTGAGCACAAGAGTCACAGAGTGTTCGATCGTTTGTAGTCGAAACGAGAGCAAATTGCAATTTTGATGGCATTAGAGTGGGGTAGTTGTATGGAATTCGAACGAATATACGAAACGAAGTCATGACACGCTACAGAAGTCTGTCTTAGGGAATTGCGTGTACCTAAAATAGCGTAATTAGTTCATTTTTCATTCGTTCTACAGATGCGTTTGTTTCACTGTACTGGGGTTAGCGCTGTTGATATTCCCGCGCAGACAGTACGCTTGTTTAGTGTCGCCGTAATTTTTTGCCTAAATTTCTCAATTAAGCGACGCAGATCTGATCGAACCCAATTTTCATTTTGTTCTTTCACTTTCTGTTCGTGACGATTTTGAAATAATGTAGAGACAACCGTTTGTTTTCGGATCTTTAAATTTCGTGACATTTTGATTCAGGGCTACTATTTGATTCATTATGATGATTTTATATTTAGTAGGAATTTGTAAGCATAATATATTCAATGGAAGACAGATTGATATATTTACACACAATGGTAAAAGAAAAACACTTTGTAATTCTAAACACTGGCTTTTTTATATATTATTTTAGACCTGAATAGCGATTTTATCGGCAAGGACTATGGTAAAAAAAACAACTTTTAAATAGCATACAATGAAAGCATCCACCCCTTTCCCAAAACTGTTCATAAAGACTTGGGTCTTTCTTCAGTTTCTCGTATCAATATCATTTTTAAAAAAAAAAAACTAATTAAGCGAAAATTTAATATTTCTTTACAATCAAACCGCGAAAATAACAAAGCAAATAAACTTTAAAAACTTTCATTGTACCCCTCACTGCAGTATTGTCAGTTTGTGATCAATCAAATACACATGGTCAGCACAATCACCTTTTTCTAATTTCCCAGTATTACAGTGGAGGAATACAGTGTTAGTTCCAAATTGAAACCGCGGCCGCACGCTCCAGATCCCGCATCGGAAAGAAAGAAGAACGTAGTAATACAAACAAATCAATCAACACACGAAACCCAAATACATATAGGAAACATTAGAATAATTTGCCTTATACAACATGCATTCAATCAACAGAAGAAAAACAATACGTATCTATATTGTTATAACAAATCACAGTGGAACATCAAATTATCAAGACACTACCGGCAAAATGCTAACACAGATCCTAACATGATCCCTATCGAACTCAGGCGAAATTACTTTTTGTTTAAATAGCATAGTTTTGAATCAACGTAACGTTGTGACCATATTTAAAAGACTCATTAAATATGGTCACAACGTTGTGTTTATGGATACCTCTTGCGCTAGAAAGGGAGCAAACATAAAATGGTGATTATAATATTGGCGTTCGTTTCAATTCTTATTTAATTTCGTTCGTGATCCTTGATTGCACTTTGCGTGATAAACGAATAAAAACACAATAAGAAGAATACTAATTTATTTATCAATTTGTACAGTTTACTTGCACGTTATTTGAACAAAAAAGATTGAAAAATATAGAAAATATTATTTAAGCTTGAGACAGAAAAGAAAGACCGTAAATTTATTTACTTATTCTTTTTTTCTCTTGCAAACTATAATTAATAATAAAAATAATGTGTCCTCACTGGGGTTAGCCGTGCCGAGGACACTTAACAATATACTTTTTTGAAATGTTTTTACATTAGAGAATAAACAAAGAAGGCTTACTTAATAAACAGAGATAATTAACAAAATATTCACAATCTTAAAAACCAGGTATATATGTACATCTATATTATTTATATTACAAAACGCACAATGAATATAACAAAAACCTAACATAAGCTTTACACTTGTGGAGCGGTTGATTCAATATTGGTTTGGGCGAATGAGACAATCCATTTAACTTGTACCTAGTTCCACTATCCATTTTTTTATAGCCCTTTTAAACATTTTCTCCTTACTAATTGTTTTAATAGATAGTGGAAGTGGGTTATAGATTTTAATTGAATAATTCTCAAAATCCCTTTGTCCGAAAGTGGTATTAGTTTGTATTTGTTTAATTTGTCTTTGTGTTGAGGATCTAGCGATAATATTATTTGTTTGTGATGTGTTGTAGAGATTATGTCTTTCATTTGAGTGATCATAGTATTTGAATCTTTAAGTGATTATTTTTTTTAGCGTATAATTGTTTTGGTGTCATACGTTGTGATTTGTGGAATATTTTTTGAGTAGATGTCTTTATCGGGACTCTGAGTATTATTTTAATTGTGGATTTTTGTGCAACAAATACACTATTTAAAACTGAGTCGCTCGCACTTCCCCATCAGATTATACCGTATTCCAAAATTGATTGACACATTGCAAAATATTTTTTTAAAAGTTCCTTTACATTAATTATATTTTGAATTGTTTTGAATAAATACGTTAATCTTTTAAGTTTGTTAGTAATATTTTCAATCTGCTGTTGATTATTTTAGAAACTCCAAGTCACTGGAAGAGTTGACTAAGTAGTCAATACATTCTTGACATTGAAGAATTAAAGCCATGTTAGATTTAAAAGATTTGATATGCAAAAGATTGTTGTTGCTAGTGACATGGGAGGGAACATGGAAAGAGATTGTTTGTAACCGAAAAAGAACATCCCTTTTTGAGTTCAGTATTTAAAAAATACATGAAAAGTTCTCGAATGAAGACATTAAATAGTGGAAATAAACCAATAAGAAATAATCCTTACTGGGCTTAGACTTGTCTGTGAAGGCAACATAAATAATTGGATGAACATTTTGTGGTTCTAATATCCAATACAAACTCTTTATTTTTAATTAAAAGAATATTCGGTACTCTTCAAATATTTTTTTTCAATCAATTCGTTTTGATTGATTGAAGTTTACAAAGTATTTTTGCTTATAATTAATAGTAGGAGCTGTTTTCTAATTAGAATATGTAAATATTGTATGTGATAGGCGGTGCGATGTTGTTTTTGACTCGATGGTAAAACTAAGGTAAAATTCCTCCAAAATGAAATTGAGCGGCAATAAAACTGCTCGGTAGTGTAGTAGTTCGGGTCATTGTCTACCATTCTCGATGCCCCGGGTTCGATTTCTGGCAGGGTAAATGTACAATTTTGATTTAAAAGGATGTTTATACTGCAGTATTTCATCGTTCCGGGACTTGCTAGCTGCTGCTGCTGCTGCTGGCTGGCAAATAACCTGATGATTAAAATACGCGACATTTGTTTTACCAAAGCAGTGTCTTTTGCACCACTGGGTATTTTTAGATAGTCGTATAAATAAAATGTTAGCACTTAATTATACCTTAAATAATAAACAATACAAATACAAAAATAATTTCAAAAACAAATCATTGTTATAAACTCCAGACGAATTCCGATGACACTATCTACCTACATGGATGTTTGTTTTTAGCAAAAATCATTGCCGTCTCACGAAACGATACGATAGACTTACCACCCCTTATCTCTTTTGGTGACTCATTAAACATCTTACGTCTTTTATGATACAGATTGTTCTGAGTTGCCTGGATTCTTGTTTTAAGGAGTCTGAAACCCTCACCTCCCCTCGTAGAATAGCGATGGATTTATTTATCACGCTAAACATTACTGAACATGTATCCGGGCAACAATTTATAGCCTTTATGAAAGGGGGAGTATATCGCGCGATAATTACTACAATTATTATAAGTAACTTGAAAACTAAAATTTCGAGTTGACCACTAAAACACATATTTTTGTATTTATATGTGAATGCCACAAATAGACGAGTCGTGATGCATTTAAATACGTTTATGATTTAAATGCACTTCTGGTATATTTGTAGCATTCATGGAGGAGAATACGAAAATGTGTTTTCAGAGGCTAACTCAAAAATGCTGATTTTCAAGTTACCTAGATGTAATAATTCAGTTAAAACAGTTCAAGTACTTATCAGTACAGTATCATCACTGAACATCTAATCCCCAACATTAAGATAAAATGCAGAATAGAAGCAGCCCGAGCAGGATTTAACAAAAGAAAAAATCTTCTTTGTGACGATAATATAAACCTTAAGCTGAGACAACGAATGGTCAAATGTTCTATATGGGTCTATCTTACTTTACGGTGTAGAGGCGTGGACTCTTAAGGTTAATATTATAAACCACCCTTTTGAAATTCGAAGCATTTGAAATGTGGATTTACCGTAGAATGTTAAGAATATCTTGGACTGATATGGTAACCAACAATGAAATATTACGAATAATAAATATGAATAGTTCTCTAATGAAATAATACTAATAGAGAATTATTCATATTTTGGCCATGTATTGAGAGGTGATAAATATGCCATACTTTAGCTTGTCATGAAGAAGAAGATCGAGAGACGTAGAGGGGTAGAAACTAAACAGCTTTCCCGGCTTCGAAACATCTGTGCATGGACCAGGATTAGAACTGCGGAGGAATTGTTTCGCACTGCTTAAGATAGGGAAGCTTTCTCCCAAGTGATCTTCAACGTAGGGAGGACCCGACATGACACGTGAAGAAGAAGATGTTATAATAACCACTCGATATGAAGGACGACCTGCATTATTATCTGCGATTTCAAGTAGAAAATGACAACTTTTAAAAATAACTGGGAGTGCGACTAGAAATACGAGTAGAAGACGCCACATTCAACAGTATGAAGGCTGTCTGGTGATCGGATATTCAGTGCAAACCAAATGCCGCCTGTATAACGCCTGCATAACATCAATTTTCCTCTACGGATGTGAATCGTGGCACCTCCATTAGGGCCAAAAACAGCAAAATACGAAGTTTCGAGAATAGATTTTTTGTACACGCGGAAACATTGATTAAAACAATAAATTAGAAAAGTAAAGGGTCATTTAATAAGAGTAATTTAATCAATGAACTTTGAACTTGATGTTTTAAAGATAATGTCGGTCAAATGTCCACCACGGCGTTGTTTAATCCGAGAGGTCCAATTTTCATTAGTTCTCTTTAATAAATATTTGACTACCCTGGCAACACTAACAAAATGTCCATTTTGTTTTCTTTGACAATCTGATAAGTAGAAAATCAATTTAATTTTAAAGTAATGTATTTGCTACTTACACATGCATTTGCTACTTACACATGAAATGTGATCCCATCCTATTTCCTTAAGATCCCAGCAGCATTTCTACACTTTAAAACGACACACCACGACATCGTTGAATTCAAATTGGGAGTTGCATACTGAGCGACGATTACAAAGAAACTAATGGGTCAAAACGTAAAATTACTCCTTTAAGAGTAGTTTATTCGCCTTCTGTTTGATGCGCGAATGTGGTTTCTGAACCATTCTTAATTCTATGCCTGTAAGTATAATTTATTGTTAAAAGTTTCAAAATATTAAAACAATTGAAGTCTATTTTTAAAAAAATATTAAAAACCCCTTTTTACTGAATTGCACACGTTTTCTCATTTAATTGATGAATAATATCCAAGCATAAAAAAATGTGAATATTACACCAATGTCGTATGTATCGTTTATTGTTTGTGAACCATAATAAATAAAATAAAACAAACTGTCATCAAGCGGAGGCGATGCGGTTGGCTGGGCCATTTTCAGCGGATGCCTCCTGAATGGGTCTTGACGTCCGCTACTGACTGTTCGTAGGCAGTTCACATCAGAACTATGGACGCGAACCTGATTTAGTGCCTGCAGGATCTTTGTGGAGGCAACAACTAGGGAGCGGATATATAATGATTATGAATAGAAGCAGTCAAATTATAGTATGAGTAAAGGAAATATTATTTTGAAAAGATGTCTGAAATGATAGTCACCATAAATTAGGGGATGATTTCCGAAGTCAGGGAAGAATTCAATCGAAATTCCCGCCCTACGCAAATTGGATTTCACGAAATCACGCCACAGTAGGATAGCTCCTTGAAATTATTTTAACATTAGAGACAAGCCAATTTACAATTCCTACTAAAATATTCAATGCTCTCTCCGACGCTTTCTCCGTCATATTTAATATTGATGCTGAACCAATGGACGAATTGATAGAAACCATTTTGTGATCGCAAAGAGGTAATAAATTCATTAATTAACATCGAAGGGTAACAGGGAGTAAACGATTAACGATTGTTATGAAAATTGTGAATAAAGGAGTTGTAGAGATCTTTGTGGCAAGTGAGTCAACCGAGATTAAAATAATTAAAGGGTGACGATACCGAATTTAAAGAAAAAAGTGTTTAATACATGTTTCCTCCCTGTGGTTATGTATGGTCTAGACACTATCACGCTAAAAGGCTGTTTACACGTGGACAATACAACATTGTCCCAGGACTCAACCATAGCCGCGTGTAAACAGCAATTCGAAGACAGGATATTGTGCCGAAACATTGTGACTCCGCGTGACAATGGTTAACCCCACCACCGCGTGCGGCCGCATTGTACTCGTGTGAAAACGCACGCACAGGAGACAGGACCTAATGCAATAGCGATTTGCTCGATGTGTGCGTGTCACTTTCGCGCATTTTTTCTGCCGAAAATAGCGGTATTATTGAGTTTCTTTTTTAGCAATTCCAGCGCGTCTCGATAGAAAATAAATAATGTTTTTTCGTGAACTCGCTCGTAATAAACTTCGTCGTGTATTAATTTTTGCAGCGCTCAAGTGTAAATCGCGGCCGAATTTTCGTACTGTATCAGCGTTTTGTACAGTGCGGTCGAGGCTGTTCACCAAGCTGGGACACGACGATACTTTCCTATTAATTTTATTGGCAACTTATAAACAATATAAACTAAATTGTTAACAACTTCATGAAATGAAGAAATCAGACGCCGGACTGAAGTGTACGACGTGGTAGATCGTATTGCCAAAGTTAAATGGTAATAGGCAGGTCATGTTGTCAGACTGGCAATGAACAGAAGGACGCCTAGAACTCTCAGGTAGGCTATGGAGCAGGAAAAGAGGCATATGGTGACTGCAGAAAAAGTAAGCCGATGATAACGTCTTTGGCGAAGATGGATAGAAAAAGTCGTACGGAGAGAGGATCGGAAAAAATAAGAAGAGGGTGATATCCAGCAATGGAAATGGCTAATAAGAAGATGATGAAAAAGAAGAAGAAAGCGACGGCTAAACCAATACTCATGTACATACGTTTTCTAGTTCTTACGCAAGAATACTGGAGAACCTTACTGGATGTCAAAAATAAAATATAAAAAATAAGGAATAATTTAAAAAAAATACATTTATAGATGACAACCATGAAGTTTCGCATAAATAAATTGTCTATGTTTTTATGAATGTATTTATGTGTATGCGCATGGGTGTATGTACATGTGTATATTTATATATACATGTGTGTATATGTGTGTATGTCTGTATGTATATGAATCAATATGTGTATCCGAATAAGTGTATATTTTGTTTGTCTGTGCTCTATATTAATTTGTTAAATATTATAATATATAAAAATGTAATTGCCTCGCTTGGAACGGGGTATGTACCCTTGTTAGCTGGGCAAAGTGAATATGAAATTGTATTTTGATAAAGAGTGTGAATAAATAAATAAATAAATAAATAAATAAATACCAGATATCAGGAAAAAAAATTTATGTATCCCTTCAATTCAAACCTTTTGAACAAAATAATTGAAAAGATTCTCCGATGCAAATAACGGGAAAACATGTTTTCGGCGTTTTTCTTTTTCCAAGCATGTATTCAATAAAATTATATACCTCACGCTGGTGACGAGGTTCTTAATTATTGTTATTTAATATTTACTAACTGCGATTTAATATGTTCAGTACTTGATACAACAGATAAAATTAAATATCTTGGTGTATACATAGATCAAAACTTAAAATAGAAAGACTATATAAGTGAACTAGTTAAACGTATCAGAAAATGTATATACATATTTATTAGACCATAGTTTATTTTAAAAATCAATAACTTAAAAAAACAATGTTTGAGTATGTCCAAATGCTTGCAGACTGGCTGGATTTCCTCCCTAAAATGTTTTCCCTCTCTGTTGAAATAAATTTAAACTTAAAAATAGCTTATTACTCAATTGTACAATCTATGTAACAATATGGTTTTGTTGGATGGGTGGTGCATATGCCAATATATTAAACTCTCTTAAAATATTAAAAAAAAAATATTAAAGCAATTTTAAAGAAACCCCCAATGTCCAAGATGGAAATTCTATATATTATTTATAGTTCGTACAGTAGACACTATTTATAAAATAAATTGCATTATACAAATTTATAAAGAAGAAAAAATAAAATAATTTTAGATGAATAGGTCACTTAGATACCAAAATAATATTAAAGTCCCCAAATCCACACAAGTCATGGTCAAAATAGATTTGTTTTCAAAGGTGTTAAAAATTACAATAATCTCCTCAATGAACTAAAAACTATTAAAACTAATATTTCAATTAATAAATTCAAAGTAAATTTTAAAATTTTTTTTGAACAACTGTGAAAACTGATTTCAATTTTAATTAGTATGAATGTATTATTATTTTCGGTTTTTCCTTTTATATTCCATAAGTTTTTATTTTTTCTCTCATTTTTTCGTATATTCAAAATTATATAAATTCTAATAAATAAATAACTAAAACAGTGTAAGTCACTCTCCAAGCACAAGAGTTAGTCTCTTTTTTTGAAGAGTTACAGTTAATTCATTTACTAGATGTATAAAAGTAGATTTGTATAGATTAAAAAAAACATTTATCATTTATTAAATAATTTGATTAATTAAAAAATATAAAAATCTTTCATACACCCATTATTATTAAGAGAAGATTTACAAATAATCGCCATAAATCAAATTCTATACATTAATGTTTTATTTACATTTATGGACTAATCAGTACCACTCTCAACCTTATAAATCCCCGGAAGCAGTTGAGTTAAATTTAACAAGATGTTTTTGATTCACAAGAGTGAATTCACTGTAAACATTACAAAGCTTGAACCTTGATTCAAACATTTATTTTTAATGTTGTTTGCGGTTCTAAATAATATCCTTTCAGAAATAACATGATAATTAAGAATTGATAACTTGGATTTTTTTTTTTAAAAATATTTTTTTTTATTTTTATTTTTTTTATTTATTAATAAAACATATAAGACATGAATATCATGATATTATATTCCCAGGAGTTGTACGAGAAAACTCATTTGGGACGGTACATAGAAAAAATAGTACATTTCTTGTAACAATACATAGTATACATTTAAACAAATTTTAACAATCTATGAACTTAATATTAAAAAAGGAAAGAAAACATTTAAACAATCTGTGAACTTAATATTAAAGAAGAAAATAAAAACATTCAAACAATCTGTGAACTTAATATTAAAAAAGAAAAGAAAAACATTTAAACATTCTGTGAAATTAATATTAAAAAAGAAAATAAAAACATTTAAACATGAAGTACAATTACATAGTTTTATAAAATACAAACTTTGACTTAATACTAATGGACTTCAATCCGTCAGCGCTTAAAATCTTTTTGGGGTATCCCCGATCACTGGACTACGCAGTTTTTATCAAGTCATGGTAAATATAATAAAAAATTATTTGTTTTTAATATTGTTGACTCCCCTTCGTGCTGCTGCGGATATCCTAACCAATCTTTTGAACACACCCTGTGGTCTTGTCCCTTTCTTTGATTACCGAATGGAGCTTCTCGCTACTATATATGGCCCTGTTATAGGTCATGTCGGATAAACAGATCTGGTGGCTTCCAAAAAGAATTTCAAAGCTTTTAAAAAGATTTGTAATCATTTCGGCGAATTGATCATGTCCAATCAATTTAATCTCAGTCAGTGAAGAATTCACTTCCCTCTTTTCTCAATCCAATGAAGTACAAATTATCTACTTCTGGATTACTTTCTTTTAGTACAAAATTGCTAAGGCTACCAGATTACAGGAAGCTCCTTCGAGCAGCTTTTCTTGTTTGACAACGAGCAAATTTTCCGTGTATGTAGGCACAGCCAAGGAGACTTATGTCTTCAGATGCGGTGTGCGGTATGTGGCGGGGAAGCTGTAATGGACCAGTGAAGTTTCCATTTTCTATTACATTTTAAGGTTATCAATTAACTTTTTAAATTTCGAGTTCAATAATATTGTAAAGGGAAAATAACACAACTGAAAGTAGTTTAAAAATTAATTTAAAATTAAAATCAAAATAAATAAGTTATGTTATCACATTTTCAAAAAGGAACTTGAAAAAAAAAAACAGATGAGAAGCAATAATAAAAGAAAGAAACGAAAAAACAATAAACAAAAGTTGATTTTAAAAACAACTTTGAAAATAATAACGGCAAGAAAAGTAATCGTCGGCCTCGTGGTGCAGTGGTCATTGCGTTTGCCTACCATGCAATAGGTCTCGGGTGCAATCCCCGACATGGTTGATTTCAAATATTTATTCAAAAAGGTATTTTTACACTAGAATATTTCATTGGTTTTGGACTGGTATCTGAAGTGTCAGACATATCGTTTTACTACTTCTACCATCACGCCATTTCCCCGTAGGGGTAGGCAGAGAGAATGGACCGCCACACACGTCTATCCTGGCATACATTCCTAGCTTCTTCCACATTCATACATTTTGTTATACATGCCCGTCGGTTCTGTCTGCTTTTGACATGACCAGACTTAAGATTTTGGTTTAGCTGATCATGCCACGTCTTCTTTGGTCGTCCTTTATCATTCTACCTTTTTTCATCATTTTAAATTCATGTAACAAAAAATATCAAGATACACTGCGATTGGTGTACCAATGCAGTTCCATATGCACCATTAGATGCGGAAAGGGAATGATGATGATGATTATTATGATCATGCCACGTCTTCCCTAGTCATCTTTGTCGTACGTGTTACCGTTCAATTTCGCCATAAATATCTGTTTTACCATTATTTTGTCATCCATTCGTTCTACGTGGCCAAACCTCTCAGTGACCCTTTTTAAAAAAAATTTCATTTTTAATAAAATATATAAATCAAAAATGACATATTATACTCCCAGGAGTTATTAGAAACTCATTTGGGACCGTACATAAGAAAAAACATTTTTTTTTGAAAATACATAATTTCATACAAATTAATACATCCGAAATGAAAAAAAAACATTTTTGTATAAGAAACATAAAACACCATCTTAAATAATCTACATTAATAATTATCATTATCAAAAAGATTTAAGAAATATATTTTAATTGCGACACTTTTGGATTTTTTATTCAGTTTTTCGTGTCTTAGCTCATCAGGCAGTTTATTATATTCGGAATGGCCAATATTTTCCAAGGACCTACTGCCAAACTTTGTTGAGCGAAACTTAGACACATGAAGATTCCCTGAGTAACGCATATTGTAATTATGAATATTATGACCAAATGTGTATTTTAAATTTGAGTGAGCAGAAAAGTTGATGATATTTAAAATAGTATTGGTTATGTCATGCAATGGCATTACCTTGAAAGGAAGTATCTTTGTTTGTCGGTCTTTTTTAATCTTATCAACAAATTAAAAATAGTAAATTGGTTTACACACATGCAAACATTTAAAAATAATTTGAGTAATTTTCGGATTTTTTGCGTTTACGGACTGTAAAGCAACTTAGCGCTTATTATATTACTGAAAATTTGAAATATTCGTTAAGAAGCGTGTATTTAGGAATTCCAAGAACGAAGTTCATCAGTACCTTTAGAACTTTCATTTATTTCTTCTCTAGAGCGGATTTGAAGTTTAATAAGTCTATTGAAGTGAACGATCCATGAACAGGGGATTTTAATTAGCACCGGGGGTGAGTTAGCAGAAAGAAAGGGGTAGGAGATAATAATAAGATGTAGGAATGTTCTAGTAGTCTAGTACCCTCCTACCTTGATGTCGCGTCACAATATACGGAAGCATTTGTTCCAGGAATGTGTTAAGCTTATCGGAGAATATTACGGCTCTACCTTCTACACGGCACACTGAAGCACGAAAGATATATTGGAATATAACAGGAAACTAACGATTTTTTTAAATAGAAAAAGACTGTTAGATTAGATTCCATTTAGATTAAATTAAGACTTTTTTGAGATTCATTTTGAATCGTCAATTTTATTTCCATTGTATAAGCCCTAGGGACTTTTACATGACAGGTACAAAATTAAAATTCAAGTGTCCCATAGTGTAGTCATATACAAGTCAATGTGTAGGTAATTTTATTTATTTAGAATAACTTATAAAGAGCTATTTTTTTTTAAATCCGCTTTAAAGGCTATGTAAATATTATCTAACTATGAGCAATCGGGTTGTGGTCCTGTGGCTAGTGTCTCGGACTCACGGACCAAAGGTCTGTGGTTCGAATCCCACTCTACCCCAACTTGATTCCATTTTCTAATAGTGAGTTATTTACAACTCGTTGAAAATGGCCCTCAAAATTAAATATTTGGGTAAATCATAAAAACGCAAATATTTCTTTTTACTAAAAAAAAAAAAAAAAAATTGCAACACTGGGCACTTGAAACTCCAGGTGCCAGGCCTGCCAACTCAGAAACGAAACGCGGCGTCAACGATCAAGAAACTAAATTAACACTCTCCCTACCAACATCGATTCCGGTTGACTTCAAAACAACGTCGTGACGTTGCTACTCACTACAACATTTAACGTAAAATTATTCCAATTTCCACGGTAAGGTTTTAACTGTATTGTTCGGTATTCATTCTAATTTATTATGGTCAAGTAAGTTGTCAATAAAACTCCAAACAAAATATGTAAGATACAATATTTTATTCTAAACACGCCCAAAATTATAATAGTTTCGGTCAAAAAAAGTTTTCTGTACTTATAGTGTATGTAAGCAAAATACATTAAGTCAAAGTTATTTTGATTTTATCGCCGTTGAAATTTTTAATTTGAAAACTGACAATAGAAGATGAAACATGTTAATTTCTCAATTTTTGTTTCCGAGCCGGTGTAGTCTGACTATTGGAAAATTTATAAAATAATTATGTCTACCAGACGTCACAACAAAGGTAGACTACAATCTTGTACATTTCTCTCATCGAACAGTATAACGAGAAGGTTAAGAACAGGAGGCCTCGCTCTACAGAGAATTAAAACTACTACGGCCAAACATCATTATAACTATATAGGACGGAAGCTTTTATTTTATTTATTTATTTATTTTATTTATTTGGATAACCAACAGCTATAATTATATCATATTTATATAACAAAACAAATAACAAATAAGCCAATTACAGGTTTTCACAAGTAGCATCACAGTAAGTTAAAAAAGATTCTCGAACATAAAATGAATAGTAATTAAATGTAAATTTAAAAGAAAAGAAAAAAAATACTACGAGTTATTTTGAAAGCAAACGCCGCACGTTATTAAGATTATTTTCAAATAAATCTATGTTAAATGATTTATTTAGTATATTAAAATTATTAAAAGTTCGCCATAAATATGAATTTTGCCTATAATTAGATGAAACAAGAGGTATGTGAAGAAGAGGGTTATTTCTTAAAACTTTGGAAGGAAAATTGATAGAAAGTTTGCAAAGTAGTTCAGGACAGTCAATTGAACCAGAGGCAATTTTAAGTAAATAAATTATATCCGCTATTTCACGACGTTTTTGCAGAGGCAGTAGGTGATGTTTTTTACATATATGAATATACTGGTCAGATTTAAACTCAAGTTTCAACCGGAAACACATGAACTTTACGAATTTTTTGAATATTTTCAATGCGTGATATCTGCACATTGTACATAGGATTCCATATTTATGATGCATATTCTAAGTTGCTTCGCACTAATGTACAGTAAAGGATTCAACAATTTACTACAAAATCTACGGCAAGAAATAAATTACGGAAAATTTAAGAAAAGCTTTCTGACACAATTAACATTAACCGTATTTTGAAAATAAAGATGTATTTATATACATGTGCCTGTGTATATCAATTTTGTGTTTTTATTTGTTTTTTTTTAAGTGTTAAATTTTCACACACATTTTTTTTTAACAAGAGAATATCTCATACTTGAGAAACAGACATTACTTGTTTGCTTAGTAAATATGTTAAGGTATCGAATATCTGTTATAAAAAAGAAAACGCACAACTTGTTTTTTTTAGTTACCCTTTTTAAGCTAAGCAAAGCAGTATAGATGTACAACATTTCTAGTTTAATTACTTGCATAAATTACCTTTAATTCCTATTTCTTAATAAAGCAATGGGTTTACACTCGTATGGTATTTGTATATAATCACTTACAGACTTTTCAATGTCTACCGGTTTCAAGACGAACCCGTTTCTTTGTCAGGACACCAATTAAATCAAAATGCAAACCAACATGCAAAACCCACTATACACCTTCACCATAGTTGTTGCACAAAAATATAAAACCAACACGACATGCATTTTAATAAGCACATGCAGTAATTAGGTCAAACATGCACTGATTACATTATGAAAAAAATCTATGTTGTTTGAGAAATAGTTGAAAAAAGGTAGAGAGGATGGAGGGAGGGGGTGAGCTTAGTAGGTTTAGGGCGACCATTACAGTAGAAAAGTCGGTAAGTGGTTTTATACAAATATTTAATAACATTTAGTAAAATTTTTGACCACAAAGTTAATGCTTTAAATATTTAGAACATTATTTAGGTCGATCGAGATTTTTTAGAATAAAATATGCAACTGTCGTAATTATGTACCAATATTAATACTATTTACATGGTAGGCTCAAAATTGTTCGACAAAACATCGTTATGCTCATGTTATGCTCCTATTTTTCGTATCTTGCTTGAAAGTACTTTAGTTTTAGTTTGAACAATGTTAAATTCATGGGTTTACGAAACACAGTTGTGTACACACCTTTATACTTTTTTTTTTTGGTGGAAAATTATTGAAAATATCACATTAAATGTTGTGTATCTTCTTTTAGTGCCATTTCATGGTATACATTGGCCATAGTCATGAAAATTTTGACTATGGCCAATGTATTTGCTGTATTCACTGGAGCCCCAAAAAAGATTTGAAGCTTCAGTGAAACGACTCTCCTAAGTTTTTTAGACAGGAATACGTCTTTTTTCTACACCTTGTTTTTCTTAAACTTTTCCCAGCATTTCGTAATTCTTTCCCTGCGTAACATATCCAAGTACTCTAGCTTCCTTTTCATAATTGTGTTTATTATTTGTTTTTTTTTATTCATCTTAATGCTTCTTTAACTTTATCTATTCATGATATTTTAAGCATTCTTCTATAGCACCACATTTCGAGTGAGCTTGGGTGAGAGGACAGCTAAGTACTGAAAATAAATAGCATCGCACAATTCGTATACGCAGATCGAGGTTGAAGTCTCCATCACTTCGGAGGTCACGGATTTAAAAACAGGAGCTAGTTGCTATATCCATTCTAATGGAAATTCTGGATGAGTGATTTTGACTCGAAAGCTTCTCACAGGTAAAAATCCTAAAAAAAAAATCGAGTGAAGATAAACCATCTTGTAATGTAGTGGTAAGCGCGTTTTCCTACCATGATTGAGGTCCTGGATTTGATTCCTGGCAGGTTGGACATGAAATATTCGTTTGAATGTTGGATTTCTGAGATATTTCATTGTTTCATCACCTCTCCTTGGATATATGGAAAATTATTGAGATACGCTACAATGAGAAAAACAATGCAGTGCTCTATGCACCAATTTGGTATGGATAAAAGATTTTAAATTAAAACAAACATATTTTTATTGTTTTTGCCAGGCAATTCGCTTTAGTGTTCCAGTGTGCGCTAAGAGAGGAATGACGGTACTGCTGAACATTGCTTAAATACTTTAATTACGTATTAGGAAGAGCATAATTCTGATGTAGTCCATGCGATTAATGAATTAATATGACTAATTGATTAATCAATTAATCATTGTAATACACATTGGTAGGTATATCAAAAACACAACGCAAAAGTTAAAAATTAGTCTAAAATTAATACTTAAAGCACTAACTTTGTGGTAATTTACCATAAAAAAATAAATAATAAACAACTTTATTTAAATAAATTAAATTAAACAACTTTGTTTTTAACCACTTATTTTAAATCAAATTAAAATTAGTGGTTAAAAACCAAATTTTATTTTATTTAAAAAAAAAATATTGAAGGTAATATTAAACCTCAAATTGAAAAAAAAAAACTGCCAAATTGGTGTGATTTAAAATGCATATATTTCATTTTTAAAACCGTTGTTTTAGTTTTTTAACATTCTTGTTTGATTCATTATTTTCAAATCATTAGAGCGATCTGTATTTAAATACTTTGTTTTTATATGAGTCCCAATGTATCTAAGTATAATCTAAATTTTAAGAAACTTGTGATTTGCTAGTCAAAAAGATTTATATTTAAGGTTTATAAAACTTTTAAGAATATTTTTTATCAGAAATACCTTAGAAAATGATCGTTTTTAATATAATAATAAAGATCTTTAATAACCGTAATATAAGTATACAATGAGATAAATACAAAAAAAAATAATCAAAGGTATGAATGGTTAAATGCCGGATTAATCGCTACCAGCAATTTCTTACAAAACAAACAAAAAATACGAAAATAACAACAAAAAAAAAATATAAAAAAAACAACTAAATATAAAGGATAGAAAACCCAAAAAACAAAAATATTATGTAAGTTATGGTGTATATTGCATACATTTAATACATTTTTAATTTTTTTCAATAGCATCCTCCAAATAATCATTTAAACTATATAGTGGAAACATTTTTAATAGTCTTGAAATTTTATAATAAAATATTTTTATTAATATTTGAACTTAGTAAACTTATAAAAATGCATCGCATGTTGGTTTTATATTTTTGTGGTTTTATTGGTGTCCTGACGAAGAGACGGGTGCGTCTCGAAACTGGTAAAGTCTGTAAGTGATCATATACAAATATATATTTTTTTGAATAGCTTATCATAATTTTTTACTGCTTTGGATAAAGGCCCTCTTTAAATAAATGATTGTTTCGCCAATGGAATTTTTAATTTACTTTTATTCCTGAAAGTGACTTTTTCCTGTGTACTAAATATTCAGGTCTTGATTGAACAGTAAGACAACGTTTAAATAAAAAGTCTTAAATCCGAGAGAATAAAAGGTTTATTGAATTGTGTATTTAAATTTGCCCCGTAAAATGCCTTTTATAAATGAATAACGTGCAAATAGATACGAAAATAAAATCATAAATTTAGTTTTTTAAATGTAGGTGTTTTAACATTTAATAAAATAGAGTTTATTTCTCGAAATAAGGTATGCTTTCTAATCCTGTAGATGCCTACTTCCACGTCTCCTGGGTAGTTATTAGTTTGATGGATTTGCATTGGAAAACGTTTGGAGTATTGAACAAAGATGGTCATCCTGTGATTTTTCCTGCCAATGATTATTTCTTGTGGAATTTTTGACACCATCTTAGAATGTTCTTTTGACGGTCCAGTATGAAGGCTTTAAGTTGGAAATCTCGTTAATTACAGTGCGAAGAATGCCACTTGGCATCTTGCTGAGTAACTTTAATATAGTTTTATCTTCTAAATGTAAATATATCGAGGAGTTAAAGTAAATGAAATAAAAGGGAAACGTTGGGATTGGGTTTTCACGTGGCCCGTGTTAATAAAATCACAAAATATAAGAAAAATCGACTTTAAAGCTCGCGCAATGGCAAAAATATAAAATAACGAGGACTTACGTCGAGTTTGACGCCCTACGGGTTGGTTTCGGTTTACATTTCTTGATTTGAGATGGCCACGTTGTGGTAAGGATTTGGAGATCAGCTCTTCAAAGTTTGACCTCCTATGTCAATGGATTTTTCGAGAGAGAGAGAGAATTGTCCCGTTAGGTTGTTCAACCTTAGTTTGAAACTTACAGTTCTGACAACATTGCAAATGTGCCGCAAATAATGGCGGTAGTTGACATACCATACCTACACATAGGAATTAATTCGTTACACTATATACTGCACTAATTGGTTAAATGAAATGCAGCGTATTTTGTTTATTTGTTACAAGGTTAGGCAATCAGTCATACGCCTTAGATGACAGTACAGAGAACGAATTTTTTCAGTGGAAAAGCAACTTAAAAACAAACATTTCATGTCAACCTTCCCGAAAATAAAGCCCGGGACCTCAAACGTGACAGGCAAACGCGCCAACTACAATACAGCGAGGTGGCACTGCCAAATGGTGATGGGAGTTTTAAAAAAAAAACATTTTTTTGTACCTTCATAGTAGGTACACAAAATAATGTAAGTGAAATAATACTGTTTTTATAATTGTTATTTGTTCTTTGGTTCTGCGTGATACCACAACTCTCATCGATGAAATCAACTCAAACGACGTAACTTGGTAGTATATTAGATTGTTTAGCTTATTTATCCATTAATTTAACATATAACTTTTATAAAAGTTTATAAAAAATAGCACAATGAATTCAGTCAGTATTAGGTATTCTCATTACGATTGAAATTTGAAATGTCAACTGGCTGATTTGTTATATAAATGAATAATGTCAAAAACGGCCACGTCAAGCGCCACATGTGTTGCGTGTCATATGTCAAAAGTATCATATCAAAGACAAATTGTCCTTAGAAAAAATATTTGAAATACTGTTTTCCAAATCGAGAATATTCAAAGAACTTGTGTAATCTGCAAGTTTATTCTAGAAGAAAAATCCCGCCACTGGGTTTAATATGTTC